>NW_020884880.1:6952293-7164640 GCF_003945725.1 Corapipo altera
TCTGACCCTCCGCCGGCGGCGGGGGAAGGGCTCGGAAGTCCACACTCGGATGCCCGGCGGTGTCTTGGGATCCTGCCGCGGGCACCCCGTGTCCCCCACACACCCCCGCGTGGCAAGGCAACCTCCTCCATTCACAAAAATTTATTTTAAAAAAGTTTCGCCTCTCTGACTCCGCTAAGCGAAGCACACCCCCCACGCACACGCGCGCCCTTTCTGATGGCAGAGCTGCCCCGCAAAGTGCCGCGGGCGCCCGGCGGTGAGGAGGAGGTGAGCGCGGCCACAGGGACTTCGCACCGCTCTGCCCGGACCTGTGGTTGTTCTGGGTTTGCTTTTTTGTTGGGGTTTTTTGGTTAGCGGTTTTTGTTTTGTTCTGTGTTTGGTTTTTGTTTTGTTTTGTTTTGTTTTTTGGGGTTTGTTTGGTTGGTTTGTTTTGCGGGTTCTTTGTTTGTTTGTTTGTTTTTTTAGTTGAATCATAGAAAGCAATTTTTATTTCCACTAGGATGACATAATTTCTAGGTTTTGTGGACAGAATGTGGTAGCACCCAGACACAGTCTAGGGGACTTTTGGGTGCAGTGATGCCAGGACCTACCCAGCTCAGGATTTCTGAGGACTTCTCTAAGAAACTGGAATTTCTGTTCTTTGGACAGAGTGGCTGTTGGCTGTGTCCAAAATCTCTCCCCTTTCTGAACTGCCAAAATGCACCAAACAGATTGTGTGGTTTCATAGGAGCTGTATTTGTCCTCTCTTTGAGCAGTGAATTCCAGGTATCACAGGAATCAGGTGGTAAATTCAGGTATTCATGACGCTGTCTTGCTGTGAGATACAACGTTTCAGATTTCTATGATCTGATATAGTTCAGCAATTAACAAGTAGAGCCTCAAGTGATCAAGTCCTAGTTCACTCTCAGCACTTTCTGAAGACTCTCTTTATAGCTAAGGGTATAAAGGCAACTAAAGAAACCTCCTTTCATATGATTCGCCTGTGGTGGTTATATACAGTTACTTCCTCTGTATTAATTTGTTTTGAAAATTGCAGTTGTTTCATTACACTCTATTCTAGAGCGTATTACTTTCTGCCACGATGTTTTGATTCTCCTCCTTTCTGCTTTCGCTATTCATACTCACTTGACTCTTGTGCTGTCCAGCCAAGGAAGAGGGAAGCACCATGTTCTCACTACTTCTATCTTTCCAATACTGCTTTTTCAGGGAAAATGTCCACCACCAGCAGCTTGTTTTCTATGTTCTTTTTCCTTCTGATTTCAAACACCCACCCTAGCACACCTGTAATTACAAGAGAGTAACGATATTCTAAACATTGTATAAATGTATAATTTTATTGTGTTCTTGGCCAAGCATCTGAGTTGCTGTTCCCATAAGCCACTTTTGTGATAAAATAGAAAAATTAAATTCTACCAAATACTCCAGTATAAATTATGTTTGCTGGATAGTCATAGAATGGTTTGAGTTGGAAGGGATGTTAAAGATCATGTAGTTCCACCCCCCCGCCATGGGCAACTCTCGCTAGATCCGGTTACTCAAAGCCGCATCCAACCTGGCCTTGAACACTGCCAGGGATGGGGCATCCATAACTTCTCTAATGAGACCATGATTTTCTTACTTATACCCATATCCAGACTAGAGCAGCTGCTGAGCTTGTGGGAACACTGTGGCTGCAGATATTACCCCTCCAGTTGTCCATCCCACCCCACTGGATGGGTGTCTGAGCCACCCATCAACCAGCTCCCAAAGCACTAGACTTTACCACATATTCTTCTAAACCAAAATCAGTGATGAATTTTCTTATCTTTCAACAGTGCACTAAAAATTGTTGGTGTGTTAGTCAGACAAGCCAATTTAACCAATGTCAACTGAAGTTTCCAAAGTTACCTCAGAGCCATCCCATATTAGGTGTCACCTGTGAAATTTGCACTGCTGGATCCCATCTTGCACTTCCCTACACCACAACCTGCACCTCACAAAGTCTGGCACAGCAGAGTGGCCACCTTCCAGCACACCCCCCCCTCCATGTGCACAGTTTGGCATCCTGCTTTGCGGAGCTGTAGGAGGTCCTGGTTGAGCAATAACTCTAAGAGAAGCTGTACAATAAATGCATCCTGGCAGGAGAAACACTCTAATGCTTGCTGTTCCTCTTCATGCCACACATCTCTTCTCTGTCACACATGCCAGAGAGGAAAGGAAGAGTAAAGCTATTTTGAAGCCCTCTTTGTCCTCATCTTTGTTCATCCACTCTGCTGAGTGGTACTCAGGAAAACTTCATTAACTATTAAGAGGAAGATGCTGTAGATGAAGTTCTGCGTGCTGAATGCAGTGTTGTACCATCACCAGTCATAACTGTCTTATATGTAAACTGGTGGGGCCATAGTAATTATTTTGTAATTTTGCATGTTTGTTCGAAATTCTTACCCTTAGTTAATTTTTTTAAATAAAAGCTGTATGTTTTAATTACTCTTTTTAGAAAGCAGTACTCTTAAATATCTTCTTATTAAAAAATAATCCTTTTAGAAAATGAAAAATTAACCTCAGAATCACTTTAATTTTTAGTTGAAAAGATAAAACAGTTTTTTACCAGATCGAGGATATTCTGAAAAAAATGTGCTGAATTTATTTTACTATAAAAACTTGCTTTAAAAAATCAACTTTTCTAATGATACTGCTTTATAAGCAAGTTACTTGTTTCCTTTTAAAGACAGACATGTTCAACTGTACTATAAAGCTTCACTATATATCGAAAATTATATAATATTTCCATTTCTTAACGGCAATATACACTTCACACACTTTTCTAAAAGAGGACAATGAAATATGTATTTCTTGCTCAATTTCACACATTGTGGAGCTACAGATAATTGCTGTAACATAAAACATAAAGTAAATCCAGACGGAGCAAAGAGAAGATTTGATAAACACTGGTTTTTCCTAGAAAATGTGAGAAAATTTAACCATGTTTCCAAATAAAGAAATAAACCATTATAATCCAGTATGATAAAATCTAAGTTCAGTATGAAAAAAAAGGAATAAAAAATAAAGAATATGAACTGACTTGATAATAAGACAGAGAAATACATTCAAAAATAGTTTATGCTGAAACAATAAACCTTTTGAACACCTTCCTAAAATTATGCTTATACCAAAGAAAATCTTTCAGAGAAAGGATAGTCACAATTGAAACATAATAGCTAGGTAAATTTCAAAACAACATTAAGTTAAAAAAAATCATACTTGTTTCTCTGAAATTGTTTACCTTATCCATTCTTCCAGGCATTTCCCCAGAAAACTTTGATCTACTTATGGACCTGATAGACAACAAAAGATATACCCTCCATCCAAGCAACTGTTGAGCAGCAACTTTTAAAACATAGCCTATAGCAGACTCAATGAAGTAACAACATAGTAGGTGGCTGGCTACAGCAAACCCATGAAAACCTGATAAGATTTCTCTCTGGTAAATTAACCCTTGACCACATTTTAACCTCCTGATGCTGACTCTTTCATCAGGTTAACAGTGCTTGTTTTATCATGATGCTAGTGGCATACAACAAAGTAGTATATAACAGCAAAATTAAAAAGAAAAAAAAAAAGAAATTGATAGGACAGATACTTGCCCAACAGCGTGGCTTTTTCTAAAGCCTGTGTTTCAAATGCAGCATCAAGGACTAAATCTTAAATCAAGAAAAAGGAAAGTAACAGTAGGAAGAAAACACATGGTGATTATATTCATATGCTAAACTATCAGATGTGGAATTAAAAGTACATGTAAACAAGTATCTTCAAAGAAAAAAGGAAAGAAAATAAAGAAGTAATCTCAGTTTGACTGCATGAATTAATAGAACATTACATACAGCATTGCACAAACCTAGAGGCCTCCATAAGCAACTGCATTTAAATGTCCGTTTACCTGATAATGCAATGCAGGATAATTTTCAGTAAACATTTATCCACTAGAAAGTTATACTAGATAGGAAAACTAAAATTAAGGTATTTCACAATCAGTACATGAAAACAAAAGCCTAAACAAACCTTCTGTTGCAACGTGTGCCAACCATATCCTGGGCTGTGCCAAAAGAAGTATGATCAACAGATTGAGGGAGATCCTCTACCTCTACTCAGTTCTCGGGAGGCCTCACCTGGAGTACTGCATCCACTTCTGGGGGCCACAACATAAAAAGGACATGGGCCTGTTGAGAGGGCCACTAAATTGATCAGAGGGCTGGAAAACCTCTCCTACGAAGACAGCCTGAGAGAGTCAGGGTTGTTCAGCCTGGAGAAAAGAAGGCTCCAGAGACACCTTATAGCACCATCCAGTACCTAAAGGGGCCTATGAGAGAGCTGGAGAGGGATTTTTAACAAGGGCATGATAGGACAAGATGGGAACAGTTTTAAACTGAGAGATGAATTAGATTAGATATTAGGAAGAAATTGTTTTATTTGAGAGTGATGAGGCACTAGAACAGGCTACCCTGAGAAGTTGTGGATGCCCCATCCCTGGAAATGTTCAAGACCAGGTTGGATGGCACTCTGAGCTCTGAGTGAAAGATGTCCCTGCCCATGGCACGGGAGGTGGAACCAGATGACTTTTAAGGCCTGTTCCAACCCAAATCATTCTGATTCTATGATTCTATGAAAGGTGAAAAGTAAGTTTAGGTTAATAGTATTTTCAGCCTTCATTATAACTACGACTTCAAACTATAAAATCTCTAGAAAGGAGAAGGCTTGGCATCTCTCTTAGAGCACTGGCCCATTTGTTGGAGCAAAGTAACCTCAGTATTGTTCTGTCTCTCCTAGTAGTCTTCTGGGTTATTCGTACGCAGGCAAGCCCTGTCATCTCACGGGGGTTTTATTGTGCTTATAAAGTGAGACGCTGAGTTCTTAACTAGAGAAGTGCTGTTGAAAATAATAGTCTGTTACTGTTGATTGTAGAGATACTGGCTGCCCCTAACTCCTTGGATTGCCAGAGTCTTTTTCCTTCTGAACTTTTGAAGGGCAAAAATCATGCTACACATACGTATTAACTTCAATCACAGTTGCTACAAAGCAGGAGTGACTCAGCTAGAACTGTGAATCCATGGTCAGGAAGAATGCTCAGCTCTGTGTACCATCACAACCAAAGCAGTAAGCGGTCCTCTACCACAAAGTACCAGAGAACAAGTTAAATGGCAGTTTGATTAACTTGTATAAATCATCATTATCCCATCACAACAATGCTCATTTCCTGACCAACTGAGCAAATCAAAATAAAAATTATACTAGTTTGGGACCTAATATAACAACATATGAGTCACTGGAAGAACAAACCAAGTTAAAGCATGTAAATGTAAATTGTAATAGGTTCTTACAGGATCAGTAAGTTTCCAGCTTGCACTCCTTGCAATCACATTCATGAAATGGTCAGCCATGATTAAGTGTTAATGAAGTAGCCTAAAAGTCACTTGAATATCAAGCCAGTAAAAGAATTTGTGCATAACCCTTAATCTCACAGATGGTTTTAATTTGCACGTCCTCCTGTATGGATACCAAGAGAGAATCGTGCAAACACTTCAGAATCCTTCACATACTTTATATGAGATTTCTGCCCTGCTGTAGTTCATAGAGGTTGTAGAAAATCTCAGATCCCCTGAGGCACTTTTAGTCTAAGGCAAACATGAAAGAAGGAAAAGGAAGAGAAATGCTTAAAGATTGTGTTTACTAAGTTTGCTGGAAAATCTGTTGTTTAGAAGTTGTTCGGTACACATTAAATGGCTTTGGTTGTCGTTTAAGCCTTCTTGAAACCCAGAAGACACAGAGATGACACAACGTGCCCTTTCAGAATTACAGACTCTCACTCAAGATCACTATTGGACATGCTCAAAGCTTGAGCACAGACAATAACATAGCAGCAAGAGGTCTGTAGGAAAAAGCAATGCTATTTATTAAACGAGTGGTTATAATGACCAAAAAACTAAACAAGCTTCTGGTGTCAAAGGGCCTTAAGCTTATCTACTCTTTTTTTTAGCAGCTGCATCAACTGGGCTAGTAAAAAATATGACCTCTCTCTACAATTGTTAATTTATTAATCTTGACAGAGCAATAATGAAAATTATTACTATTAGCAGGCAATAGCTATATGGATATTACATCACGTATGTGCATATGTGAAATCATAAACACATATAACCATTAAGACCTAGCTATCCACTACCACCTGCCTACCATCCTTAAACCCACGTCTGCATAAAAACACCTGAGTATTCCAACGCAAACAATGCTAGGGTCAAAGAAAGAGGACAAAATCTAAGCACAGCTTCATGCACATAAAATAACAAGATACTGAAAAGCAGATGTAGATTACTTATACAAAGAAAAAATTAAAACAGTGAATATTATTTCTTAGGGTGTTTTTTAAGTAGTAAAGACCTGGTATCGACAAATAAAAATACCTAGATAAACTGATAGTTGAAGAACACATTGTTCTAAATGTTGTTTCAGAGACAAACCCCTACCCCAGTCTCCAGTTAATTAGGAAGCAGCTTTGTTATCAAGAGGGTGGAAGGTATGTGTTGCCATTTGTGCTCAGGTGAGAAATTAATTTTTTTGTGTCCATTTGCAGTAGGGAGTCTGTATTTTGTTATAGAGTAGCTAATGTTAATATGTTAACTTCTGTGAGGCTAATGAGATCATATGCATTATTTTCTCAGTTTTGTCATATTTTTAGTTGCTGAGAATGACAACCTTGCAGCAGGGCTTTGTTGTGCCTGAGAAGGTACTGAATAAAGATGGTGGTCTCTGCCCTAGAGAGCATAGGTGTTTGTTCATCAAAACAGAAATTAAAATGTATTCTCCCTTCCGTTCCAAACCAGTATCATAGAATCATAGAATCACAGAATCAGCCAGGTTGGAAAGGACCTCTGAGATCATCAAGTCCAACCCTTGATCCACTATGGCTGTGGTTACTAGACCATGGCACTGAGGGCCACATCCAGTCTCATCTTAAAAACCTCCAGGGATGGAGAATCCACCACTTGCCTGGGCAGCCCATTCCAATGTCTGATTACTCTCTCTGTAAAGAATTTCTTCCTAATATCCAACCTAAACCTCCCCTGACAGAGCTTAAGACCGTGCCCTCTTGTCTTACTGATAGCTGCCTGGGAGAAGAGACCAACCCCCACCTGGCTACAACCTCCTTTCAGGAGTGATAAGATCTCCCGTGAGCCTCCTCTTCTCCAGGCCGAACAACCCCAGCTCCCTCAGCCTCTCCTCATAGGACTTGTGCTCAAGTCCCTTGACCAGCCTCATTGCTCTTCTCTGGACCTGCTCCAGCACCTCAATATCCTTCCTGAACTGAGGGGCCCAGAACTGGACACAGTACTCCAGGTGTGGCCTCACCAGCGCTGAGTACAGAGGAAGAATCACTTCCCTGGTCCTGCTGGCCACACTGTTCCTGATCCAGGCCAGGATGCCATTGACCTTCTTGGCCACCTGGGCACACTGCTGGCTCATGTTCAGCTTCCTGTCAGTCCAAACTCCCAGGTCCCTTTCTGCCTGGCTGCTCTCCAGCCATTCTGTGCCCAGCCTGTAGCACTGCAGGGGGTTGTTGTGACCAAAGTGCGGGACCCGGCACTTCACCTTGTTGAACCTTGAGAGACAGAAGTAACAAAATAGAAAATAGCTAGATATGGCTTCTATCTGTGCCAAGCAGAGGCATTTTAAATGAGAGGTTTTAAGGCAGCGTTTGAAAGAACACAATGTATGAGGTTCCTGAGTTTTCAGTGGGAACTTTTCCCATAAGAAACAAAAAGCAAGTAGAAAATGTGGGGCACTGCAGGCTGTTGTTACTGCTTTTATGTCTATTACAACTTTTAGACAGCTACCTAGAGCAGACAGTATCACATTAGGTTAAACTAGATTGCAAAGAACCAAAGGCAGGGTACATCTATGAAAGGTGGTTTAAGAGAGCATGAAAATCAGTAGAAGATGGCTATACAGACAAAGTGCTAGTCCTGGTAGCATTTCATGGCACACACAGGAAGACATGCCAAAAGAGAAAGCAAAGATCAGATATGAGAAAATTGTAGGTAGGCAGTGACTGGGAAAAGCTAAGGTTTGCAAAATTTAAATTGAGGACTAAACAACTGTATTGAGTCACGTGGTAAGTAAATTCCTCATTGGGAGGAAATTTCAGGTGGGAAGAAATCAACTAAAAATGGAAACTAAAATTACATGTACAGATGGAATAGAATGTTCAGGATCTACAGGCCAGAGTCTCCCCAAACAAATTGAGCAAGTCTTCACAGAAATAAGAAATGGCACAAAGGATACACCAACACAGTAACATTTGAACCCTTAGAATTATAAAACACAGAACATTTAGAAGCAGGAAGTCATATTTTCATTCAGTGAGTTTAATGGGCTTAAAAACTTTCATTTTCAACTCCCCAAATCTGTTCACAAGATAGGAAAGAATATCTATACCTGTTTTTCAAAAAAGGAAATTTAGGCTCTTGTGAGTATACCAAGGATTAATAAGAGGGATAAGTGTTGCATGCTGGGAGGATTTCGGTAATATTCAAGGACTTCATTGCTTCTTTGACCTAGCTATATTGGGTCACCAAACTCAGCTCTGATGTTAGAGGCTTCTTCCACATAGAGTGCATAAGGTTACCATCATTCACAACTTTGCAATTCATTAGCTTTCAGTATTTGAAAAAGAGGGGAGAAGGGAAGAACACACAATCTTTGAATGTTAGGATTTTCATTTTTGAAAGTATCATGTTTTAATAGGGCATTAAGTTACTGGTTCTTATTGGATTTTATTTTGTCATGAAGATTTTTTTTACCTGTTTTGAGGAATATAACTATTTTTAAATGTTCTGCATTTAACCAACCACACACAAAAAAGAGGGAACTGAAAACAGGAGGTGGAATTAAAACCCTAATATATGTGACAAGGGACGAATGGGGCAAATATGGTCTAGTCCCATCTGCAACTGCTGCTGTTACAACTACAGGTTCACCATAGAGGAGCAAACAAGACAGGTTAAAGGAAGCTGCTCAGCTCTTGTGCTGAAATATATTACTGTGAATACAGGTCTGTGCAATCATAGAAGTTGTGACTTTTCATTATTGTATATTAAAAAAATTGGTTCTATAACTACAATAATACATCTTCTGAGAACTGTCTGCTGCCTTAATAAGCAACCAGCATGTATACTGTCCACAAAGAGCAAGAAGGATTCTTGTAGCATAGTGACATTTCATAGTTTTATGTTTCTTTCTAGCACATTTCTTAGTGTGTTTCTTAGAGTAATTTCTTAGCAGACTGAAGAAATTACTCTACTGTAAATGTGAAAAGCCTTTTTTACATAAGGAAACCCTCATAAGCCATTCTGCTTCATCTTTTTCCTTTTGCATATTATTCTACCTAGTAATTTTTATCACAAAAATAGTGTAGCAGAGTAGTAGAGCAGAGATTTTGAAGACAAAATCTGTACAATCTCCTATTTTGTTTTAGAGGAGGAGAAGGGCGTAGAGATTTTAACAAATCTTCCTCTGATCTTATTTACCTGTTACTGTATCTTTTTTTTTAGTGTCTGTATTTCTTAGGTTTGTATAGTATTATATTAGGTGGTACCTACTCTACATATAAGTTTGGAAATACCGTAGACCAAGAGTTAAAAGTAACTGAAGGTTTATTTGTGAGATGTTTTCAGAGTGTCTGCAGTAAAAAACATATTATTGTGAAAAAAATCCACAGAAGCAGCTGCTCTTAAAATGTCAGGCACAGGCACAACAAGGGTTGCACAAAGTTTTGACTACTTTTCAAAAAGTGTTAGAATAAAACAATAATAATAACAATAATAATAATAAAAAGCCCCGCAAAAAACCACACTTCAGCAAATGCCAGTCAGTCTGAATGGAAATTTTCAGTTTGGCAGAATTTCAGAAATGGAGTGGCAGAACAGAGGCAGAAGAATTTGACATTTATTTGCTTGTGTTTCGAAATCACATCTTGGTTGAGAAAGAGGGAAGGAGGAGAAATAAACATCTCTAAGAAAAAACAACAATATAAAAGGTACAGTTTATGTTTGATAGGACTCGGATTATCTAATTATATTATACCATTCTTAACCTAAGATTTAAAATACAGAAATGATATTTGGCTTTTGAACATAACAGGCTTGACTGGCATGCATTTGTCCAATTTTGATTTGTGTTCATCTTTATTTATTGTTATTTTAGTTTCAAGTGCTAAATTTAGCTCTCTTTTAGTGTTAATTGCTATGTTTATTTTTCTTTTTAATTTCAGAAGCCTGCAGTACAGTTTGAACTGGAGATTAATTAAATTCTTGGTAAATCACATTCTAACAGGAGATGTTGGAATCCCATTGTAACCAGGGCCAGGCTATATTTAAAAAAAAATAAAAACCATCTCATTCAGTTAGAATCCAGTAGACATAAGAATAAAAGCTCAGAGCAACGTAAAAGTCCTCAGATTGTAGATTTGCCTCAGAAAAAACAAAGATATAAGACTTCTTATATCTAAGGTTACAATCTCTGCAATCTGGTACTTTATTCAGGATACTTCTGTTGCAAACTGTTGATTCTTTCTATTATCATCACTAAGTTTGTGATGATAGCCTAAGGAAGAAAGCTGTTTTCTGTTTCTTACAAAGGAAGCTCAAATTTACTAAGCACAGTCCCCTGAGTGACTGCGATTTTTTTTCCCTCCACTCAAGGGAGATACAAAGGAAAACACACCTGAATTATGGCACTTGCTTGCTTGCTTTCTCTTAATGTTGATTTGTTTTTATCAACTCTGATTATTAAATTTAATTTTGTAAATGAAATTCATGGCAAAAACATGTACCAAGTTTTTGAGGGCTAGCACTAGACTACAGGTTAAAGTAAATCTTCCAAGAAGGACTTTCAACTTCCTAAGTTGATATAATATTTTTGTTGCCTTTTTGTCAGGGCGGAATGCCATCCTTTACTGGGTGTCAAAATATTAATTTTAAAAACTAAAAGTTACAGGATGACAACTACCTTTGCCAGGGAAGTTCATGTCATGACAATAAAGATGCTGTCTTTGGTGCACATTCCTTGCATGACATAGATGCAAAGGAGCAGTAATATACACAAAGAAGCAACTACACATACAGACACACCTAAAATTACTCAAAAGCTAAATATACTATTCACAGTTCTACCCTTAGGATAGTAAAAAAGGCTGTACTTGACATATATTTATTAGTTTGTTAGGATATTCAAAAGCTTAAGCAATGAGTAAATTGTTAGGGCATGCACAGTGCAACTCAGTTGAAGCTTCTGACCACAAGGATGACATGGTTATATACATAAAGTCAAATTAGTTAAAAATGCCATCAACAAATTACAATGGTAAAATGATAACATAGTCAACTATTTTGGCTGAATCATACAGTAAAAATATGGATGACCATAAATTACAAATCTGTATTCTAGAGTTAAATATTGAATCCACACGAGCAAATGCAAAGTAAACTAAGACTGGAAGCTGAGGGCTTGAAAATTTAAAGAAATTGAAATTAGAAATTATTTTTCTAAAATACAAGGTGTCACCTCCTAAAGTCAATCGATGTCAGAAAAATGTTTTCTACAAAAGCAGGGCAAAATGCTCCCTTCCCTCCCTCCTTTAACATCTTCCCACATTTATTTGTACAGGAATTCATTAACAGCTTTTTATTATTCAATGTTTCCCATAAGTTTCCTATAAAGAACTGGAATAAATATATCTGCAATTAAGATTTCCTGATTTGTGCTCTATATATCTTCGCAGAATAAAAGAGGGAAAAGAAGACCAGCCTTAGAAAAAAAGAAGCAAATGTTTGGAAATTCTGGGTGTTCAAAACAGGTGAACAATTTAAGAGCATTTCTATTTCAAACATTGAAAATTAAAAAAAAAAAAAGATGTAGAGGAAAAAAGAGACTCACCAATCTGTTGTTTAGGCTCAAGAGAACAAATTCCATAGATTCTATCATTTCAGACATAAAAATACTTTGTTCTCTCAAAGATATCAGTTAGCAACCTTGCAATACATGCCATGAGATTTATTTATCTTGCTAGATTCTGTAAAAGCAGTTTTTGAATTTTCCAAGGTCTACTTATAAAACCCATAATTAAAAGGACTCTTTTCTCCTTTTTTTTTCCCACAATCCCACAAACCAGTAGCAAAATTCTAGTAACAGGTATCATAATTCACTATGAGGTCATTCAAATCTCATGACTTATATAATTTATTCTGATCAAAGGACCTTCTCTTACCTCGATCAAAACCAAGATGAATCCATACTCTGCCAAAAGTCTGTTTTTGAGTAAGTAAAAAATGCCTTCATCATACAAAGAGTAATTTTCCCTAAGCCAGGTATTTTTAACTCTTTAAAGAAAATTCCACTACAGGAACCTTTACACATACACAAATCAAATGTTTTCTATTTGCCTACTTGATTATCTCCTAGGCACCTGAGATGTCCAAGTATTTGTGCTCATTTTCACTGGCATGACTATAGAAAGTTTTGTCTATACTTAAATAAAGCCCCTTGCACTAGCTTGGTTAAAAACACATTTCTTCTCATAGTTAGAAGAGGTTCATGATAGAATCTGTTGTTCTATTGGAATAATCACTCTATGCTTATAGCCCCTTTTTAGGGAACTTTGCCTAGATTTGCTTTCTCAATTATGATTTTTAACTCAACTTGAAGACTTAACTGAAACTTTACTTCTACAAAGAAATCAGAGATTTAAATTTGAAGTTCAAAAAGTAATTTATAAATGAAGTTATTACTTAACAGGGCTATATCAAGACCCTAGAAGATCGTCCCAAGTTTAAAAAAGGGACTATAAATCCTCTTCTTCCTCCTTATGATTTGTAGCAGGGCATAGAAGCCAGATACTTACAGGTTTGCCAAGGCATTCTCCTTTTGCTGTTCCTTTATTAGGATTATGCACATGAAGTCTAGTTTCCTCATCTAGAGTAAAAGAGAAAAAATGTGGAAAAAAAAGATATGGCAAGTTGAGAAATCAGGGACTACCTTTTATTTTCTCCCTTTTTTAATATTAAAAAAAAAAGCATTTGGAAGTTCACACGTAGACTTCTGAGGTGTGTAAAGATATTTTGTTAATTGTTATGGTTTGAGATTGCCCCCTCGGGAGTCGGGGGGGCCCAGAGGTGCCAGGGCAGTGTTCCCTGGAGGGCCAATCGCCGCTCGTCTTGTTCGCTCCTGCTGAAAAATCATATATACACAACCAGCGGAAGTTGTTGGCAATCGATCTGTGTCTGCTGCTGTGTGTGGGTGTAGAAGACCAAAGGGTGGCAGGGCCTCCTTCTTCCCCCCTCCAGGGAGGGAATGGGAGCCCTGTGGCCCCACAACTCTGCCTAAATCAGGGTTGGAGACAGCATTGGAGTGAGTGTCTGTTGTGAAGGAAGGGATTCACAACACCTGACGTAAGAGGGAGAGAGAGAGGCAAGCTCCTTGCGAGGAGGCCAGGCCCTCTTTCCCACCCACTTTTCCAGCTAGACTGCAGAGCTTGGGACAGTTCATAACTGGACCGAACACCTGCAACAAAAGCTGAGTGGGGGCTTTTCCTCTCACTGTTAGTGGGATTGGATGCAAAGCTTAGTATTTTGAAGCTGAGCCAAGAGACAGGACAGAGGAGGAGGCTCGGCGCCAGGGAGAAAACTCCAGGCGAAATTGGAGATGGGCCAGAGAGAGGCTCGGGGGGTGCCCTGCCGAGGTTTGACCGGGAACATCCGAAAACACAGAGGAGGAATGAAAATTCAAAAATGGGTACGTTGATAAGCGAACTACAACAGCATGGAGAGTGAGAGAGCAGCAGTATGAGAGTGAGAGAGAGAATGACACAGCAGAGACTGACACGGAACCAAGGAGGACAGATTCAGAGCTTTCTTCTTGGACTTCATGAAGGACTTCAGCAAATGGCTGGAGGTTCCCCGAACACTCCCACGAGAGAGAGACTGGGTACCTATCAGCCTGAAGCGTTTTTTCCTGGACTGAATTGAGGGAGAAAGCTTAAAGGGACTGATAGAAGTGTGTAATAATATATTTATAGTTGCTTTTAGCTTGTATAGTATTTATTTGTGTAAAATAAAATGTGTATACTTCCCCTTTCCCCTATAGAAGCCTCTTGCCTCAAAGTTTCTCTTCAGTGTTGAGATAAAATTGTGGGAAGGGGTGGGGGAAGCCTAGAAATTGGATTTTTGATTTTTGTGGTGGCTCAAACTACCACATTAATAAACATTGCAAATTTCCGAAAGCTTTATTTTTTAAGTGCTGGCTATCTTTTCCAGTTGTATTCTCATCTCTAGCCTTTTGCTGCCGTAATAGATAAAGGAAGGAGGAGTGCTTGGTTTCTTACTGTGGATGCCTCCATGATCAGAGTATGTTAAAAGCTATTGAGAATTGCCTGCAGACCATTTACTTGTCCCTGGATTTTACCAGTTACTGAAAAAAGTTGAATAGATTATCTAAGTATGATGCTAAACATAGAGAAATGTACCACTATCACGCTTGCTTTAATAGTTTAACCGGGATTGTTTGGCATCTCTAATCTTGAACTGTTTTATCTGTTGGATGTGGGGCAACTCAAAAGCATGAACTTGATACACACTTGAGACCTCGGCCCATACATATACTTTCTTCTATTACTGCTTTAGTCTGTTTTTTAGTAGTGCAATTTTTTCTCTGTATCACTGTATATTGTATACTCTGGAGAACTGGGGGCAATTAAAGCTACTCAGTCCATGGGCTCTAAATATGATCCTCTCTCTTCTCTAACAATAATTATGAAATTCTCATAGTTATAATCATGGCTTTAAAAACCTTAAACTCATCCTTCGCAGAGTTGTACATTTCCTATATGCTGTCACATATTGTATAATAAGCAAACCAATGGAAACTGTTGGATGGATGAGTGGGCTGCAGCTCCATTTTTTTAAAGCGGTAGATTGGATATTTCATGTAGAAGATATTCTGGTGCTTTCCACATAAAGTTTTTCTAGTTTCAATGGAAGTATTTTGCTATATTTTTCTCAGTTAAATTTATTAGGTGTTTGGTTTGAGTTTTTCTATTTTCCAGCCAAGAATTCCAGTTTCAGGTATACCAAAATGTATTTCTATTTGTTTTTCAAGTATTTGCAATTTCCTCCCATTAAAAAAAAACACAAACAAACCAAACCAACAATGAACAAAAAAATGCACCACCCAAGTCTGAACAAATCAAAACATTTTTGATTTGACGCTTCAAAAAGACTAGGCTTCTTGTCACTTTGATGCTTTTTTAGAATGTTTGAAAACAGTAGGTAGAAGTATTTCATATTACCTTAAAGGATGGATTTTAAATTTATAGATATTTTTGTTGACTGAGTTTAAAAAAAAAACACCACCTTTCAAATATTTGTAACTCTCTCAAGTCAATTATTCACATATTTTAATATGGAATGACCAGTGACTAAAAAGAAAGAGGATTCTGGCCTAATTTCTAGTAGTAACTAGTACGGTAACAAAGGATGATTAAACTAGAGCTTCTCTAATTGTTTTAGCTTTCCTCCTTAATAGAAAAGAGTCCTGTAGTCTGCACTGATTTTTTTAGAGCTCAGGTCATTAAAAAAAATTCCTGCAACAGCTTTAGAAAAGGAATGTGATGTTACCATTTTCCAACTAATGGTTGCTTCCTAATGGCTTTTGGTTCTTCAGAAGGCACCTGACGATACAGAAATAGTTTCTGCATAAACCAGCTTAGGCTCTTCAATAGTCTTTGCATGCTGCTTTGCTGCAACAGCATAGTAAGTCAAGACTATTAGAGATAATTTAGTAAACTTCTAAAGGTTTCTAATTTATTCTGTGGCTCTTTCTAGCAATAGGTCTTTTATTGCATGTGGTGCAGTCAGCTAAATGTTGTGCAGTCTATCAAATTTTGCAAGCTCACTCGAAAGCCGTTATCAGAGCCTAAATTCAGAGTTTTCTCCTGAAAGCACAAGCACCTCCCTGACCAGAGCTGAGAGAGACCTAATACTTCTGGCACTTAAAAAAACACCCAAACAAATGAAAACACATAATCTTTTAGGGAACTGAGTACTTCAGGAAAATGCTGGAATGGCAACTCAAAGAAGTATCCACGCTGTGCATTTGAAAAGTAGCACTTTATATTAGGTTTAATATAGCAAAGAAATCTGTGCTACCAGTACTGTCTGACAAACATCCCTCAGCTTTTCCAAGGGGAACACGTCCATGGCAAAGAGGGCAGTTGAGTCTTGATGAGCATTTAGGCTTAGACTTCTGAGCTAAGACTGTCAACATGAAAAGTATTCTTGCCAACTGTAGTGGTGCTTTTGCAAGACCACTAAATACAATTTATTTTTTCTGTGTGAATATAGCATTTCTTATATTTTTTGTGCTTTCCATATGGACGTCATCTGCTGTTCTGAATGTTTAATGGTGCAATATAAGTATACAGAAACATGTTCAGAAGCCATTTCTTATCTGTACAATTAAGCAACTCTTACAAAAGTACTACACATCACTTTAAGGTAAAACACTAAACATAACTCACCTTGTCATGAATACAAAACTACATTCATCCTATTTATCGCTGTTAAGATAAATCAATAAATATCGGAATGACAGGAAGAAAAAGAGGTAGCTTGTTTGCTTACTTGTACTGATGATGATAGTGTCATATGCTGTTTATTAATAACAGGGGTTTTTGAATCAGTGGAATAGTAACCCTTATAGTAAAAGAGAAAGCTATCATAAGTGTTAAATTTCAAATAAGCCACATCTAGCAGCCCTGAAGATGAGATCTGGAAAACTGCAAGAGCTGACCAATTCACTCCCTAGTCATCAGCTGAGTGACTTCTTACATGACCTGGGAGCATGGTCTTAGTTTCCTTTTTTTTTTTTTTTTTTTAAATTTTTTAATATAAGAAATTAATTTTAAGGGATTTTTAAGAAATTCAGAATTTAAGGAAAAAAAAGCCTAAAGAACCTTGATCAAATCCTGTGAGTTACCAGGCCACATTTCACTAATTCTAAATCAAAATTTACCTTGTCAATACAAATTTTATACAAGAGTTCCTATTTTCACTTTAATTATTGATACTAGTCTGATTTTCTAGCTCAACTCATATTTTCTTGTTTTGACTAAGATTTCCATAGAGTTGGCAATTATGCAGAATGAGCTCAGAACTTTTTTGTCTAGTGTGATAACTAAAGGACTATCCTGGGTAATGTCTGTTGTAACTAATACTAGTGGGGTCTAGAGGGCTTGATATGAGACTAGGAAAGCATATACTGTCCATATGTGATTATTTAATTTTGTACCGAAGGACAGAAGGCAAATCTTTACATTATCTACAGCCTTTATGTTCACTGAAACTGGGAAGAGGAAGAACAGGGGGAGGGGAGATGTAGAATATCACCTGAGAAGTCTCATTTACAGGAACTACATAATCTTTTTCCCCAGGGAGAAGGGCAAAACAAAGAGCATGTGCAGTAAAAAATAAAATCATCACATCAATACTAGACAGACAGAAGGAATGGGCATAGACAAAATAACAGAATTACAGTCAGAAATTTTGTTTAAGACTTTCATGTAGACTTCTGAATTTCAGTGAATAGTTTTGTAAAATGTTGATGGAGATGTCAGGAAGAACTCATTCTCACATTTTAAGCCAAAATAAATTTTGTTGTTAGATCTCAGTTCACACAGCACACACTACTGATGGGGTAGTAGCAATGAATGTGTTTAGATTTGGGCTCAGTTTGGCTTGGTAAGCTGTATTGCAAGTAAATGAAGTCCTTAAAGTGAAAAGAGAATGCAATTCAAATATTTGTGAGGGTTTTATGCAATATTCTGTATTTTGATTTTGCTGTAATTGAACAGAACAAGTGTGTGTGAAGAAACAAAGAGACAAAAAGCAGCAGGGTGCATTGTATTCCTCTTGACCGTATCAAACTAAAGAGACTCTCGGAACTTTTCTGTGCTTCCCAGAAACATCACCCATATCAGGAACATAGCCTAGCACGCTGAGGGACTGAAACTGGGACCTCATCCCCGCAAGTAAGAGTCCTCATGGATTCACAGTTTAAGTGCTTCTGAGAACATAGTTTAGCTCTTTGGCGTACCACAAGTATGCAGCCGTTTTGTTAAAAAGTCCCAGCTGTATAGTAATCAACACACATTTTTAATCCATCTATTCTCTGCTGTAAAATGGCAATAGTGCATAATAGAGAATTTTAACAAGCATCCACTTCATTCAGTTATAATCTTCACTTGAACCAGTACTTCATTTCTGTAGGTAATAAACCAGTACACCACACAGGTTCAACTGTAAGTCTTGGATCTCTAATACAGATTAGAAAGAGATTTACTGGGGACAGATGACATAAAAGTGGGAGGGTGATAAGGATGTCACCCATGCCCAACAATGCTAGTCAGAGTTGTACATTTTCCTTGTCACATAATAAGACAACAGTTGGGGTGCTAGATAGCATACCTCCCTCTGCCTTCAAACACTGCAGCCATGTTCATCCCTAAAAGCTACTACAATCCTTAGTAGCGTTATACAGTCATTCAGTCTCTGTTCTTTGCAACTGAATGTGTGGAGGGGTTGTTGTTTTGGTTTTTTTTTTTCCGTTTGTTTGGGGGTTTTGTTTTGGTTTTTTGTTTGTTTTGTTTTTGTTTTTGTTTTTTTTTTAATAATCAATAGGAAAATCCGGGAAAAGGTTTCAGTAAGATATATTTTTTAAAGTAATATCCTTAAGCAGTCAAACAACTTTTTAAAGCACAGCCAGCTGTAAAATGGTATCTGACAAGATGGTCTGTTATTTATTTGCACAATGACATCCCAACTTTGCCAATATCTTGAGGAGAACTTCCTGCAACTTCTTATTGAAGTGAGTGCTTTTCATTTCTCTTCCTTGAAAATGAGAAGCTTTACATTTCTAAAGGTGGGGATTTTTGAAATAAGTGATATTATTTCAAGTGAGCACCTCAACCTACTCCATGCTGCACCCCAGAAGGTTTTACCAGCTGTGCATGATCACTTGCTTCTGGCAAAGGACTAATCTCCCCTTTCATCTGGAAGGTTTCCCCACCCAGTATCCAGCAGTCACGCCAAAGCACAAGAGTATCCCTTTTCCAAACTACATGGCTTTTAAAAGACTGCAACATAGAGGCTGCAGAGAAACAATGCAGATAAAGAGCCTACTAGGGAAATTTCTCAGTCATGAAATCACATGGGTGGCAGGGCTTTTTCCCCCTGAAAACTCTGAAGGGAATTCAGTTTTATACATATATGGACTTGAAACGAACTGTTCTGTCTGGACAGGTAAAATCAGATTATCTGTCCTTGAGCTATCCTCTTTATTGACCTGGATATATTGTGCAACCCATCCTCTGACAAAAAGAAACAATGTAAAAATAATTATGTATGAAAATATTTTTAAAGCATTAGTATAATTAATTGATGAAAACAGACAGTTGTGACTTTGAAAATTTTCTAACAAAAGTAGCATATTTTATAATAATAATCATCATATTAAAGTTAGTCTGTGAATTGTGTTTTACAGTAATCTGCAGAACTGTTGGCATAATTTTAAAATTCTCATTAATCATAAAAGTGAAATTGGTGAGCAAAAAATTTCACCTCAGTCCTGTCTTTGTGATTCTAACATCAAAAATTATAGCTAAATCTATTTAAAATTCTTGTTAACAAAGAAATAGAAAATTACTAACATATTTTGGAAATCATACTACAAGCAGAAATTGAAAATAGCATTAATAACTACACCTCAGGCATTAGCATATAAATAATGGATTTTTAAAGTTTTGTCACAAAATATAAATTAATATAAATTTATCTTCCTATAGTCTCTAGTTTTCAGCCTAAAGTGAAGCTAAGAAATACTTTAAAATTATTTGAGAAATTAATTTAGGGCTGTATTTACTTATGAAAAATAAATTTTTGTTTTAGAGCATTTATTCTTATGACTCATTATCAAATTGATTTAATCGCTATGTTTTTGAAAGGGAAAAATTTCTATTCAGAGAGCTACAACTATGAATTTGACAGATACAAAGTTGTCTAAAGATGGATAACTAGCTCCTAACCCATACTGGAATCAATAGGGGCTATGCATTACTAACATAGTCAGAAGCCTAAAGACAAATATAAATCTAGTCAACAATCCAGATGTCAAAAATCTGGAAGAAAACTTTATTATCAATGTATGTGAATGAGATTGTGTGCCCTGCTTGGGGAATTTAATCCACATTTTCTCAAGCGTGTAAAAATGGCCTTCCTGTGGATTTTCCAATAGACCACATATAAACCTCATTAAACTGCAACACTAAGACCTACTTGAGAAAGTTACTTAATACAAGGAAAAAAAAATCCCTAAAAACACCCCCAGCCCAGTAAAACAATAACAACAACAAAAACACTTCACAGTATGCTACAGGCTAAACACCATTTTCTGTTTTGACATCTGTCTACATGGATGAGTTAAAGGGAATTTTCTGCCAACATTTCTAAGGATTTTGAGAAATACTTTAGGAAAGAAATTAAATAGAAAGAAAAGTACCATTTTTGCTTCATGTTATCATGGGTTTTAAAGGCTGATGTTTTTAGATACTGTTAATTATTGCTAAAGCTTTTCACTTTTTTTCAATTCTTTTGATTTGACTGCACTTCAACTATAAGAGTATTTCCTTGGGAGGTCATGTGTGACATAAAACCATAAATATCTGGCATCTTTTTCAAAGCATGAGCTGTGGTACATCTTCTAAACTATACAAGCATATAAACTGCATCTTGAGAATCTTGAAAGTGCTTCAAAATCAATAATTGAGTGTTTTGCATGAGCATCATCAACTCTCTAGTGACATCTTAAGAGGACTTTGAAAAAAGGTCATTGTGTAATACTTGAGAAGGTGTAACTCCTCTCACCCTCAGCATTAAAACACTTCTTCATCTTAAAAATAATTGCATAATAATGGCATATGAAGCAAATGGTCTACTTCCACAGATAGATATTGCATACCAAAGTAGTGTTCACTCTAGGATGACTAAAACTTCATTGTAGCTATGAGGTACACAGACACATGGAAAATTTTGGTGTATTGGTTTTGGAAACAATATAATCCCCATCTATATCAAGTCTAATTCTACAAGAGACTACAGTGCTCAGCAAGTAGTGTAATTCAGTGCACTGAAGTTGACAACAGCCTTCAAATACATGGAAGATGGTGCACTTCATACCACTGTAATCTCTTTTAGTCTTAAGAAGGTTTACTGAACTGGTTGCATGGCGCTACTTTGGCAGAAAAACATAGTTTATGGTTGTTAGTTAAGCTTTGTTGCACAGTCCCTCTTCAGCTTCTCTGTCCTTTCAATTCAACACATTCACCTATACCTAAATTCCAGGTAACTTCAAAAGAAGAGAGAAAATTTATGCCTATTCTTTTGATTTTCTCTAGAGAAACAGATAAGAGAAGTAGGAATCTGTAATTTTCAACTTTGACAACAAATTTACTTACCCTTACTTTAAGTTACCAAGTTATTTATTTGCTCTGCCCCTTAGATCTGCATGTAAATCTGTATTAAGTTGGGGGAACATTTCTGTTAACTTCAGAAGAGTTTGACCACAATGTATTCCATTTTTTTTCACCCTCTCACTACACCTTTTCTAAGGAATATTTGACCTAATGTCACATATAAAAAATTGTGAAATAATTAGAGTAAAACTTACCTCCATAAGTGAATTTTAAATGTGTAGTGTTGTGTAGGTAAAGGTGGGGAGCTGCTTGTTTTAAACTTAATTGGAACAGATACTGTATTTCCTGGGAATATTTTACATTAACAGTAGATTAGCAATTTGGCATAAAGGGTTATCTATTTAAGTCTCACACTGTGCTTAAATGTGTTTGGTTTCCTCACCCCCAAAACCTAAAAAAATCCCATAAGCTAAAGAAGAGAGCATAAACATTAGCTTTGAATATCCAACTATCTCGGCTTTTTTGATACCATAAACATGCTTCCAGTAATTTGTAACACTTCATATGAACTAGTCACAATAAGAAGCTTCTTACTGTTTCACTGAGTATGCACACTTAGCATCACTCTACAATATAATATTTCTGGTTTTAAGACATTCATATTAACAGTAGAGATAGCAAATGTCTGTGTGGCATGGCCCTGTAAGGAGGACTAAAACTTGTGATATTGTAAGGGCCTCAAGTGGACCTAAAGGAATACACTTCCTATCAGAGGTGGTGGAGGTTATGTAAATCCTGTCAAGGGTATCTAATGCCAACTGCATGCCACAAGGCCTCGGTAATGTGAGACTTGAAGGGTTACTCAGGCCAGCAAAGCAGCACTGACTAGACCACTGAAAATGCTGAATGGATTCCTCAACATAAAAACATGATAAGAATGGAAGGGGGCATGCTACAGAAGATGACTACTTCCTTTTCTTACCTGGTCAGATTTAAGTAACAAAGGAATCAATATGTAAAGACTTAGGAGAGAACCATATGGTGAATGATAAATGACAAGAATCTATTGACAAGAACCTATCAGGTCACAATAAACATAAGCCATCTCTGAAAATAATAAAAAGAGATGGTTTGCTGGGTAAAGCGATTGTAATTGTTTTAATAGATTTTTAGTAAAGATTTTTGTGTAGTCTGTCCTGGAAGCTTTATTGAAAAAATGGAAAAATAGAGCTGGAATACATTTCAGGTGACCATCTAGTCCATCCTCAGATCCAAGTCACAAGTGGCACAAACGCCACACCTAACACATTTGTCCAACCAGTTCCTAAAATCCTCCGGCAACAGACTCCACGGTCTCCCTAGGCAAACTACTCCAGTGCTTAACTGTCCCTTGCAGCAAGATTGTTCTTGATAGTCAGACTAATCACATCACTTCTTGCCCTATCCAGAGACAAAGAGCTTATTCTCTCTCTTTTAGCATCAACTTTTTTACATATAGAAGCAGTAACATTTCCCTAGAATTTTCTGTTTTCTATAATACACTACCTCAATTCTTTCATCTTTAGCCTCTGAGCTAGAGGATGAGCTGTGAGCAAAGGTAGCTGGATAGAACATGAGGGGAGATACTGCAGACAGAAATATAAAATAGTACTAATTCCAACATTAATATATGAATATTCTGCAGTCATGTATTGAGAATAATAATGAAAGGAGACCATTGTTATCTAAGCATAAGTTCTTCCATGAAGAGAAATGCAAACTAACAGTAGCTTTGTTTCCATATATAAGTATTTATATCCACCTGCATTCAAATGAAGATCAGCATTGGTAGCATATGGGATTTAAAATAAAGTATGTTCTAAACTCTTTTTTCAGAAGACAATATTTTAGATGTTATAATGTAAAGGAGTCAAAGAGGTTAGTTTTAATGTAAAGGAATCAAAGAGCTTATTGCATTTGTGAACTATTTAGAAGAAACTACATCTTGAATTCATAAATTAGTATTTACTAGAAGAGTCTCCTTAACAATACATGTAATTAGACATCCCAGGGAATTTTTTTGTTATCAGTATTACCTTCATCATATTCTACAGAGGTTTTTGGTTTTCTGTATGGCAGTTGCTTTAAATTCCAAGAATCCAAAATCTGACATGAAAATTGTTAACCAAAAATAGAAATTTTTTTCATTATGATTTTTTTCTACTGATATTTTTCCAACTGTAGAGCTGTCAAATGCAATATTAAATTTAATCTGAGCTGGTGTCTTTAAAATAAAATAAAATAAACACACTTTTTCTTTCGTCACTTCGTTTCTTGATCTATTAGACATTCATGGTTACTGTCCTTGGGATTTGATCTTTGCATTGTCAGTAGCCTTACTCATTGGAATAGTCTAGTTAAGGTCCACAGAAATGTTCCTGCAACTGAATTCTTTAAGAGTTCTATAAAAAGTACAAAATGTATATATTTTAAAAAGTGAGTATTTTAAAGAAAACCAGTGTGTATGCACTCTAGACATTTTTGTGACTTTTTATACATTATATGATCTAATTGTCAAAGACATGCAAATATGATTTAAAATTACACAGGGCCAAGTCTGTCTATATTCCATATGTGTCAATAAATGTATGTTACACTTCTAAAAAGTGACTTTTAAACTTCCACTGAAGATGCCAAATGCAGAATTTGTATACTTCCAGTAATGTTGTAAATATGGCTATCTCCTACACTTCCTTTGACTTCTCAACCATTATGATGTCAATGGAAAAAATCTATACATTATTTACCTACTGAAAATAAAGGAAATTGACAACATTTTTACATCTTTCATGTTTAAAATCTAAATATTTAGATATGCTATTTTACTAGCCTATCTAAACAGAAATGGAGAAGTTCAGTATGAAAACTCACTCTGTGTTTCCAGTGTATTCTGTCAGTTATGAACAGATAGCCAATGCTGATTTTCTTCTAGAAAGAGGGCTTTTTTGCTTCTGTAGTAGAAACTCTGAGTAATAGATTGTGATATGGATTACACACACACATACACACAAATCAAATGAAGAAAAGACAAAAGGTAAGTGAAAACTTCCTTTTGCACTCCAAAGTAGCTACATCTTTGTTAGGATTTTCCAAATGTAATGGAAAAGCAAGAACTTCACAACTGTTATCTCAGCCATCCAATTAAAGAAAGAAACAGTGAGTTTGTTTGCTGGTCCCAAAATATCATGCATAATTCATCTCGGCCAACATGGAATTGTTGTATAAACTCTTTGCAAATGATGTAAATTCACTTTCTCCAAAAGAGAAGAAATTCTGCTTAAGGCACAGACATATTCAAGAATTTTACTGTGTCAAAGACCAGGCTGGCCATAACTGATTGTGTGCAAGAACTGCAGATTACCTTTGAAATGATGAAATACTATTTGGCAAATTAACTCTGAAACTCTTCACCTTCCCTGGCTTAAGTGAGACCTTTAATTTAATTTTACTTTGGGCTGTTTTGCTAGTTAATTAAATGCAATGTGGTAATGCAGAGCCCAATGTTGATCTTTTCTATATGCTATTCTTCAGACAGAGCACCTCTACCTCAAATACTAAGAGTTTCTTCAGTAAGCAGCAGTCTTCAGCATTTCGGGGTGGTGTGACAACATACATGGAGACAGAGATATGACTGTAACCTGAACTTTGGTATAGATCTGTCTGCTTCCTACCTGATTGTTAGTTTCCATGTCTCTTCACTGCATGTTGTATCTCACTTGACTCTTACTTTCTTTATATTGATGGAGACTTTGAAAGCCAAAAACCACTGTAAGGGCAGGAAATGCAAAGTGTGGTCACTTTCTGCAACCTATTATAAAATAAAATTGCTCAGTATCCTTTGTGCAACATGAGGTTTCATGTATCGATTCAGAGTAGCATCATTATACCAGAAAATTCTGTAATATATTGCTACCTTTCAAGAACACAGGCGGGGGAGGGGAAGAGAAAAAAGGCAAGAGATAAATGATAAATGTCCTCTTGTTGTCTGTTTTCTATAAAAGCCTTATCTACCCCACATAAGATACATTTGCAACTGCAAATAATCATGAACTTCTCTTCGTCAAGCAAACATCATTATCCTGTGGACAGACTCCAAAATGATACTTCTAGCATATTCATAATTTTTATAATAGAATCATAGAATGGTTTGGAAGGAACCTTAAAGATAATCTTGTTCCAAGGGACACCTTCCACTAGACCAGGTTGCTCAAAGCTCCATACAACCTGGCTTGGAACACTTCCAGGGACAGTTGTGGACAGGGTATCCACAACTCTTTGAGCAACCTGTTCCAGTCTCTCACCAACCTCATACTAAAGAATTGCTTCCAAGTATCTAATCTAAACCTACCTTCTTTCAGTCAGGGGGGCAGAATCACCTCCCTTGACCTGCTGGCCACATTCCTTTGATGCAGCTCATGATACGGCTGGGTCATGTCCAGCTGGCTCATGTCCAGCCTCTCCTCCTCCAGCACCTCCAAGACCTTGGCAGGGCTGTTCTTCATCCATTCATCCCCTAGACTGTATTGGTAGTGGCGGTTGTCCCTGGCACTTGACTTTGTTGAACACCATGAGGTTACCTTGAGGTCCCTTCTCAAGCTTGTCCAGGTCCCTCTTTTTCTTCCCCCCATCCCCATCTTGCAGTCCATCCACTCAAGAGATGTGGAAAGAGAGGTTGCCATCGAAGACTGAGGCAAAAATGCTGTTGAACATCTCAACCGCCTTCTCATTTGTTGTTGCCAGTTTGCCAGCCTTGCTCATTGAGGGGCTGTGCTTTCTTTGACCTTCCTTTTCTGGTTGACATACCTGTAGAAACCTTTCTTGTAATTCTTTGCATCCCTTACCAAGTTCAGCTCCAGCTTCACCTTTGTTCTGCCTTTTATGTAGTGGAATATGGCCATTTCTATGTTTCTGGCACTATTTTTTTAGGTAGATACCTCTACTTATATCTTTGTAAAATAATCCCTCATATTCAAGAAAATGAACATGAATATATTTCACTGAACCATCTCTAGGCCCAGGCAAAAAAGATGTACTGAAAAACCTCATTGATAATGGCTGATAATGATGTGCAAAATGGATAAAAGCCACCTCATCGTATTTTTAAATGGCACATTCCAATTGGTAGAAATACTTGCCTTTTAACACAATGGTCTCCAAATTACCTTTCTCTCTAGGCTTTCTCCCTACCAAGAGACCCTTAAAGTCCCCTAAATATTATGCAAGTGGAGAATGGTAATGAATAGGACTCCATTTTTTCATATTTATGAAGACATCAGTAATTAAAGGCCAAATGATATTTGGATGTTTTAATTATGCAGGTTCAGAGAATGTTCAGATTTAACACACTCCTTTCCTTCTAAAAAAAAAGTGATTGTGTGCTTTTTTTTCCCCCCACTATTCTGTGGAATGTTATCTTATATCTTAGGCATCCTGGAGCCTATCAGTCAAGGATCGTGATAGTTTTTAGTGAACAAGGTACTTAGAAAGAAATCTACGATGTGGATTTGACTTACACATTTTACAGGACCTGAGTTAAAGTTTTATTTTGGTGCTGGCATACAAGCAGCCTCCAGGACCTTTCTACACTTGAAAATACTATTTTACAGAAGTCATTCACACTTTCCTGATGAAACCATAAAGGGCACCAGTCAAGAAGGATACTCAGGCACGAACAAACACTAATTCATATTCTGCTGTCCAGAATTTGCTGCAAAGGAAGTCAAAGCAGGTGAGCAATGAGAAGTTTCTGAAAACATTTCAGAGATGGACTGAAAGGCTTTCTGTAGTAAATTTGTTATGCTGTTAACTTCCCCGGAAAAACATAAATCAGCTCTAGACAATGTTACATTTGGTACCTATTGCAGACAAAGAATAAACAAGGATTCTCCAATACTTTCAGCAGCCAGATCATATGGCTGTGAACCCATAAGGAGTGGGAGAAAAATCCAGTGTGATAACAAAGCTCTCGAGTGTCCTGCTTATACAGCAGGACAACAAATTAGAAATTCTCTTTTGTGCCTAGATTTTCAAAAATGTAAGTTTATATTTTTTTCTTAAATTGTCTGACTTGCACTCAGTTCTACAAAGAAATGGATAGTCTGCCTGTTAGGTGTCATAAAAATAAAAAATGTATGTCCACTACAAATAGAGAAGAAAATGTTTTAAGTTTAAACCACAGAATTAGAAACAAGGGGTTCTATGTGCTCTAACACCACTTCAGAAGGTGATTTCTGCTGTTACCTTACTTTCTTATTTACTAGGTTCAGAGTCTGTTAAAGCATGGCTTGCAACATATATCTAGCTCTAAGGTACCCTGCATAACATTTGGAATTTTTAAAGACACTTCCTCTGGTGCAAGGCGTAACTCATTATAAATGTTTAGCAAACAAACATCTATTTTGCTTTTTGATGGGACTAAATAAAATTGTATAAAGAACTAAGCAAGAATCTTTAGGACAAGATAATGCTGCTGACTTAACTGTTCTTTAACATTTCTGATACTAAAATCCCACAGAACTCTTAGGTTTGCCAAAGTGATAAGAAGATACCTGATTTCCAGTGAATAAATTGGCTCTAATCTCTACAGAATGCTTAAACCCCTTCTGTTCAGCCTTCAGAGTTTTCTGTTGTCTTTACTATCAACCTATAAATTTATGCAGACATTCATTGTAGCCTTTCCTCATATTTAACCATTATTGATCATCTGCCTGAGGTTTTATTGATAAACAGTATTTATTCACTAAAAAGGATAGTGATGATACAATAGTTATAAACCTCTA
Source organism: Corapipo altera (assembly GCF_003945725.1). Taxonomy (NCBI): domain Eukaryota; kingdom Metazoa; phylum Chordata; class Aves; order Passeriformes; family Pipridae; genus Corapipo; species Corapipo altera. The sequence goes on from NW_020884880.1 coordinate 6,980,659, forward strand.
CAAGTTCTGTTCCTGCATCTAGAAGAGGGAAAATGTACGTATGTGTTTCTGGAAAGAACCTCAAGCATTATGCATTCCTATAGCAGTAATAAGAAAAAAAACCCCACTTTGAAAGTAACTGCTCTTATTTTCAAAGCTGAATATTCTGTCATCATTCACATAGCTTAAATAGCAACTTCAAGATTACGAGTCCTGAGCTTGGTAATTGAACTGCACACCTAATTTACCCTACCTCCTTTCCCCAATGCACAGAGAATGAGAGAATTACTGCATTATGCAGATCTGTCCGTATTTAAGTATAAATTGTGTATAGATGATAAATAAAAATTTCAGCTTTGTTCATATAATAAACCTATTGAAAGGAGTACCATGACAAATGTAAAGCACCAGCAGAAAACAAGACGTTTAACTCTGTAAGAAAGGCAATAAAAGAAACTGAGCAGCAAGCCCAAGAAGTTATTTCCACTTGGATGGTAATGCATGTTAGGTCAGTTGTCTTTTTCTAAGCAGAGGGCATTTGACTCTTTTCAGTGAATAGAGTTTGCTAAATTGCTTCCTGTTTCAGAATCTGTGAAACCACAGGGTGAACATCCTCAAGAAACCTGTGTAGGTTGACTGTGACCAAAGTGGATGCTTCAGGAGCTGCTTGTACTAGCAGAAACTTGATTTGCAACAGGGTAGAGGCTGAAAGCTCAAAGGTCATGAAATATAGACAAAATAACAATACAGACAATGACTCTTCTGCTTTTGCAAAACCCATACGAACAAAAAAGGTACCTGGATTCCTCTTCCACATCACAGTGAAAAAAGAAGTTCAAGTCAAATGTGTTTATCTTTGAACAAAAAAAACATAAAATAAAAAAGCAAAAAGCTGTCATGCTAGCTTGTTGCTAAGTTTCTAACTCAACAAAATAAATCCTATACAAGTAGTGAAATAAACTGTACAGGCACAAGTGGTAAGGTTTAAAAGATAAAGAAAAAAGTCATGGGCCTTTTTGAAATACCATTTTCATATAGCACATAATTCTGGGCTTTGAGCAATTTCTCTCTCTGTTTTGAGGTATCAAATGTTGATCATTAAGTGATAATCAAAACATTTGGGGAGTTCACAAAAATGGAGTTGAAGTATGTGTCACAGTCTGATGGCAAGTAAATTAAAAGTTTGCTTTTAAAACGTGCTTTCTCGTTGCTACTAGATGAGCTCTGTTGGCCACATCCTCCAGTCCTGCACAGGCATCCCGCTGCTGAGTAGTTCCCAACTTCACAAAAAATATTGACAACATAAAAAAGCATTGTAGACAGACACACATAGTGTTGTTAGGTATTTTCTTTTAAGTGTAAACTTCATATAGGTCTTGTTTAAGTATATAGATGCATTGTTAGACATCTGAAATGGGTGGAATTCTAAACTGGAATACTTGCAAAGGTGTTTAGTTTAGGTCAGCTATTGACTGTAGCAACAGTTATACGTATTACATGAAATAAGTACCAAATTGTTCTTTACTCACTTACTTAAAAACTAATATTCTGATGTTTATTATAGACAAACTAGATCTGAAACAGTTCCCAGTCACTGAGGACAATTACTTAGAAGAATATCTAAGAGCAAAAAAGAAGGTATTTTTTAATTCTATTCTCCATCTAGTAAGATAGCATAATTTTAGTTTTTTCTCTCCGTGGTTTTGGTGGGATTTTTTTTGTTAGTTTAAAAGCTTATTTTTTATTACATTCTTATGCAGTCTCTGGAAATATTAGCATGCTTAGTATTCAACTATTAGTGGTCAGTTTGTACTCAAGACCAACAACTTGGACTGAAGTAGTACCAATACCTATTGTGCCTGCTCTAGGAATATGAAATTTGCCAAATGCTGTCAAAAACTTTAAAGCAGACATTGTTACGTACATGAATTTTCTGTGTCCGTTGTGTTCTTGTACTGTAGGAATAGGGCTGACATATTGTGTGGCATTTTTATAATCAGAACAAGTTATTTTTAGTAGGTACAGTTTTGTAGCATAAATAACACTGTTGGCAATACCATAGTTAATCTAGAAATCTTATGCCTGAAATTTTCATTGAAGTCTATCTATAGTTCAATGCATTGCAAGAGAAATCTCAGGAAAGCATATTTTCCTTTTCAAAAAGCAATTTCCCTTTCCCTGTGTTGCTAGCAACACAAGCTCTTCTCCAAAATTCTCACAGACAAACAATGCAAGTGATACTCTGCTTTAAGGAACAGTTTCCTCAACTTATTTGTATATTATATTTAACCAACACTAGTGGCAGACTCACAGACATAAGAAGTGGTACTGAACTGTGTGAAAAGGGTGCTTACTGCCCTGAGACACACACAGACTTGTGCAAGCCTGTTTCCAGGGAACTTGCACCTTCAACCACACCAGAGCTGTTACATTTTCCTCACCACTAAGTGACCCACTATAGCAGATACTAGAGTCCACTGTGCTGTCCAAGGGCACGTTCTTACCCTGCTTAAGGGGACCAGTAAAAGATACAATCTCATAGTAAACTTCTGTTCTCAGAAATATTAGTGTGGTTGGTAAAATTCCTGAACCAGAGCAGACCACATCAGAGCTCACTAGGCTATTTTGTGACCTATGTACACAAGGAATATGTGAGTTGTATCTGTGGAGTCTACTAATTTAACTGTCGGGGAGATCTAGATATACAGTAGAAAATGTTGAGTCTGCACACTGTGAAAGTTCTCTTCCTTGAACTTGTTTCAAAACAAGGAACCCACTAGATCCAACTCATCCCCAGGTAAAAGTAGTGTTTATCTTTCAGGTGATTTCAAGAAATGTTTAACTCTGTGTATTCAGGATAATTAGGATTCAACCCTAAAAGCTATAGTTTGGGAGATCTTTCTTCCTTCTGATCTGCTAGGTAGGAATTATCTTAGAATGGTTATTGTTTTCAGCAGGATGACAAATCTCACTCTAAGTTGAGAGAATCTATGTTTAAAGTCTGAAGCCTAAGGATTCTGAAGTTCTCAGTAAGAAGTTCTTTTCTGAGTATCATTTTGTACATCAAATGTACTTGGCTCAAGCTATAATAGATGCCACATAATCAGACAGAAACCCAAAGTTATCATTGCCAGTAAGAAAAGGAAGTAAAAGTTAAATTTTACTCATTATTGTATTGATGTAGAAAGCAGGAGGAAAACCAGTTGATGCCACTGCAAAATGACAAATACAGTGAAGTAGCCCCTAAGCCTCTACTGATTAATGAATAGGTACAATCTGAGTAAATAAACATGTTTGATGCATCTGTTGAGTTGGAAAAGAGCATTCATGCATTGTTCAAAGCTACTTTAGAAGTTTAAGTATGCAGTGTGTTGTTATAAATGGTCAAAAAAAGATAAATTTTAATATAGTAGAATCTACTAAAAAAATTCTGAAAACAGGTATCAGAAACTATCATTAAGATGTGTAACCTTTCCAAACAGCTTAATTCAAAGCAGGCATATAACTGCATAAGTTCCACATGTTTATTTTAACCAAAAGTGTGTGCTTTCAACTAAAACATGATCATAATGGTGTTTGAAAGAGTAAGAATCTTTATTAATAGCTCTAGTCAGTTGCTAATAAACACCATTTTTTCCTATTTGAAGACAAATCATTCAGAATACTGCAGTGTAATGCAGAATTTAGAAATGTGAGAGGTTTAGTTAGATTGCAAAGCAAATTAATAAAGATAAGTATTCTAAAACAAGCCTAATTGGTGTTTAATTCTAATTTCATTTAAAGGTAAAATGCTTAAGTCCTATTATAGTGTTGTCATCAATTTATTATCCATCATTAAGTCCAGGTTAAAGCTGCTGGATGTGTTCTCTTTCAGTTTCTTACTGCTTCCTCATCTTACCCAGTAGGTTGCACTATTATCTATATAAGTGCATATATTAAGAGTGCAATAAACACATATAGATGTTTCTCTCTTTAGTAAAACCCAGGAAAAACTTTAAAAAAAACCCAACGCCTCCAAAAAACCTAGTCTGCCACCAATACAGTATTCATATTAGAACTAGAAACAGCTTTTGGAATACAAAAAAAAAGGTAAGATGGAAACTGTCTATCAGAAGTAGCACAACAGGGAATTTTTAAAGAACTCATAATCAATGATCTTTTCCTGAACTGCTGAATGAATTTGAACCAGATGAATTTAGATCAGTTGGTTGGCATGAAATAAAACCCCAAAATTCAAATTCCTTTTGAAAGGTAATATTTTATTGTAAATATGAGTCAAATACATTAGTTTACCTCAGCAAAAGCAGCCCATCATTTGTATATCTGATGTCCACAAGCAAGATATAAAACTTTAGAAATACTCCAACAATTAATTCTTAAATGGTATACAATAGAATGAGGATGAGGTTTGCTGTTGTTGTTGCTTACGAGTATCTGCTTTATGGACTGTCAGAAACCTCCACTTTCACAGGACAGTCTAGTTTGTCACTTTTCACAATCCCTAAATGCAAACACAGAAGATGATAGAAAACAAATGCTATTACAATATGATGAATTAATGAGAACAAAAAATAGCACTTACAGGCAGATTAATAAAAACCCAAAAAACCCTCATCAACAAGAACCCCATACCAAACAAACAAACAGAAAAGAACATTCTCGTGTTTTTAGTATTCTCATTTCCCTAAGTCAAAAAAGGAACAAATCAAGATCAAAAGTACACTGTGTTCTAAATTAAGACAGAGATTAATAAAGATCTGTGTTTCTTGTGTGCTATATGTGTTAAAGGAAAAGTTTGAGAAAGTATGGAGGTCAGATTAGGAAACTGAAAATTCAATAATAGATGTTAGATTAGATTGAGTAACAAAATATCTGAAGCATTGATGTATAAAAAACGCAACCAAGAGAAATTTAATACAAATTTATTTTCTACTCATATTATAATGTAAGTTGAACAGATAAGCCCATTCTGTTGGAATGCCAGAAAGCAGGTTAGTAAAACCGGTTGAGCGTACCTGTGTCATCACAGCCATACTATGACTGTGGCAGTAACTGCTGCTCCCATAGCATCTGTGCCTGTCCTCTCCCCGAGCCCATGATGTGACCAGTTGAACTTCTAATTATTCATTGAGAGAAAAGTGGCTTTTATGATTCTTCCTCCTGCTCCAAAACATTCCAGCCCCCCTCTGCCACCCCCCCAAAGTAAAAAGCATGAGTGGATGTGTATCTCAAAGAACAAATAGTAAACAGAGTATTGTTTTTATTGTGCTTCCTGCCAAAGTACTCCTTGTTTATTCTCCTGAGCTGACAGAATCTCAGAGCAAATCCCAAGTACTTTGTTTCCACAGGTGCTTTTCCTATCCTTCCCAGGTTCTCATTGACTAGTTACAAATGCAAGGACAATAAGACCACTGGCTTTTTTTTTCACAGAGAGGGAGATCGTCACTGTTTTTCCCAGATAATCCAGGGAAATAGGGCTCCCCTCCCTCAGTAGAATTCGATTTGTGACTCCAGTGACAAAAAACTGGGAAAGGACCAAAAGAAGTAAAGAAAAGGAATAACTTTGGCTTCAATTCTCACTGGCTTGACTAGTAAGCCAAGAAAATCAGAGACAAACCTGCTTTTACAAAAACATGATATAATGTTTTCCTTCCTCACTGACTCAAGCAGTGGGAATAAAAATGATGGGCTGCACCTAGTCTGATTTACTATGACCTCGTATGCTCCTTACGCTGGTGAAATTGCAGTCTGTATCTAGAAAGGAGATTTAAAAAAACTCCAAACCAACCAACAAAACAATCAAACAAAAAAATCCCCCAAAATCCCCACCCAACCTTATACCGAAGAGATGAAATCCCACAGATCCTCAATCTATTCTATGCCTGAAGTCCAAAAGTTCCCTCAGACCACTGCTCCTTTTAGGATCTGTGTCCTGTTTGCGGAGTATGTAGTGTACAAAACGGTGAGACAGCAGCTGGACTGCACTACAAGGTCATCCAGTGACCAAAGAAAACTGCTAAAATTCAGAGCAGAAAAAATACTGAGTCATATAATAAGCAAGCCAATCAACACAGTTCTTAAAAATTTCCTTGAGAAAAAGAGTAATCTGCAGCTGATTCTGAAATAAAAGGGATGAAATAAGTAACAGATAATTCTAAAGATGAACATTCTTATTCAGTAGTGTAAGGCTCAATTAAAAGAAGTAGAGAACATACATCCCTCCATTTCCAAAATTGTAATACTTCTATTTAAAGGATTGTTACCTTTTAAAAGATACATATATTGGGTCAAATACTACCAAAAAATCTTGAGGAAGATTTTTTTTTCTTTTTAGAAAACAGCTATTTATTCCCTTTGTAATTTTTCATTATATATACTCTCAAATTATTTTGACTCCTTTGAAACTGCAAGGATCAAAATATTAATCAGAAAAATTAAATAATGTTCTAAAGAAACACAAAGCATAACTCATTTTTCTGGTTCCATAATCAACTAATACAATTTTGTATGAAAAAGAGGTATTTATGATGAAAAAATAAAAATAGTTAAATGGTACCACCAATCAATTGGGGTTGAGAGACAAAATGAACATTTTTACATAGGAACAAAATTACTGAGGTGCACGTATTTCAGAAATATATTCTTAACCTGTGTAGTGAAGACTATAACACCTGGAACTCATTTGCTGTGATTAAATATCTGTGTTGTTACACAAATATGAAATCCAATTCCATGAACTTTTGCAAAAATTTTCAATAAGCCTTAGATTTATTCTTCTAAAGACAAGGAAGTAGAGTGCTCAAAGACTTGGAGACTGAAAGTGACAAAAACATGAAAGGCAATCTCTAGATTTTATTGCCAGATGTTTGTGAATTAAAGGGTTCCAGGCAGTACATCAGACAAGCAGCTATAGAAACAAGACCAAGAATAGTCAAGTAGTTTCTTCCTATCCTTATGAAGCCTAAGCATCAGTTTTCTCTCTCATGTTTGCCTTATTGCTCTGGTAGATTGCTTGTTTAGTTTTTTAATGATATAAGCTTCCAAATAAGTCAGGAATTTTCTCTGCTGTCTCTTGGGCACCTTTTGAGGGGCTTCTCCTCTAGTTTTCTCGCTATTAAATTTTGCTTCAGTTTCAGAAAACTAAAACAAAACTCCTTCATTATGTACTCAAAAATTTGCTGGCTATTGCCTGCATTTCTCATTGAACCAATATCCATTCCAGTTCCAAATCAGAAAGAGTCTGGAATAACTCATCACTGCCATAAAAGAGGTAGTAAATGAAAGACCTATGTGAAAGACATAGCACTGAGGAAAGAACATTAAATTCCTCTCATGATTATATTACACACACGCACACACTCCACAGTTGTTTATCAACATATAAACATACTGGGTCCCAGTTTCATTTGACTGATTCTAGATGAATGGAACCCATCTTTCCTATCTGTGTCTATCTACGAACTCCATTCGATCTCCCTTAACAGAAGTTAACTCCTTTGCTCAACTGGTTAACTTGTGTACCTATTCATGGTGAGTACCTGGCAGGGTTATGGAGCAGATCATCCTGAGTGCAATCACACAGCACCTTCAGGATGGACAAGGGATTAGACCCAGCCAGCATGGGTTTAGGAGGGGCAGGTCCTGTCTGACCAACCTGATCTCTTTTTATGATCAGGTGACCCACCTGGTGGATGAGGGGAAGGCTGTGGATGTGGTCTATCTAGACTTCAGCAAGGCCTTTGACACTGTCTCCCATAATATACTCCTGGAAAAGCTGGTAGCCCATGGCTTGGACAAGTGCATCCTCTCCTGGATTAGGAACTGGCTGGAGGGTTGGGCCCAGAGAGTGCTGGTGAATGGAGCTGCATCCAGCTGGTGGCCAGTCACTAGTGGTGTTCCCCAGGGGTCTGTGTTGGGTCCAGTCCTGTTTAACATCTTTATTGATGATTTAGATGAGGGGATTGAGTCCATCATCAGCAAATTTGCTGATGACACCAAATTGGGAGGGAGTGTCGACCTGCTGGAAGGCAGGAGGGCTCTGCAGAGGGATCTGGATAGACTTGAGAGATGGGCTGATTCCAATGGGATGAAGTTCAATAAAGCCAAGTGCCGGGTCCTGCACTTTGGCCACAACAACCCCATGCAGCGCTACAGGCTGGGGACAGAATGGCTGGAAAGCAGCCAAGTAGAAAGGGACCTGGGGGTACTAATTGACAGGAAACTCAACATGAGCCAACAGTGTGCCCAGGTGGCCAAGAAGGCCAATGGGATCTTGTCCTGTATCAAAAATAGCGTGGCCAGCAGGAGCAGGGAAGTGATCCTTCCCCTGTACTCTGCGTTGGTGAGGCCACACCTTGAGTATTGTGTTCAGTTCTGGACCCCTCAGTTCAGAAAGGATATTGAGGTGCTGGAGCGGGTCCAGAGAAGAGCAACAAGGCTGGTGAAGGGACTGGAGCATAAGTCCTATGGGGAGAGGCTGAGGGAGCTGGGGTTGTTTAGCCTGGAGAAGAGGAGGCTCAGAGGTGACCTCATCACTGTCTATAACTACCTGAAGGGAAGTTCTAGCCAGGTGGGGGTTGGTCTCTTCTCTCAGGCACTCAGCAATAGGACAAGGGGGCACGGGCTTAAGCTCCGCCAGGGGAAATTTAAGTTGGATATCAGGAGAAAATTCTTTACAGAGAGAGTAATCAGGCATTGGAATGGGCTGCCCAGAGAGGTGGTGGATTCACCATCCCTGGAGATTTTTAAACGCAGATTGGACGTGGCACTGAGTGCCATGATCTAGTAAATGGACTGGATTTGGACCAAGGGTTGGACTCGATGATCTCGGAGGTCTTTTCCAACCCAATCGATTCTATGATTCTATGATTTTATGATTCTACGATTCTATGATTCTACCTAACCCATGGAGATGAAGATAAGAATAAAAAAAGGTTTGTTGGGTTTTTTTTCTCAGTTAAAATGCAAGAAAATTTCATTCCAAACAAAGCCCTCAGAGAGTCCTTTAAATCAGTAAAACTGAGACAAAATTACCCTGAGCAACAATTCACAATCCATAAGTCCTAGACATAAAAAACTGATTTGAGACATTAATAAAGAGGTATCATTTGATGATAATGATGAAGTTCACTAGACTCACTGTCTTGAATGGGTCTAACTTCTGCATGAATGGTAACTACTTTGTCATACACACAAGAAAGCAAATAAAAATAGCTAATTGAGCTATTTCCTCCACAGAAGAGGAAGAAAGAATTATTGCTATTTTTATCTGTAGTAGCTGAGTACCTTCTGATTACTTACAAAAATGTGGCTCATTAAGTTTTTCCAAGAAGAAGACCCCCATTACCTGAAGAAATATTGAATTTTAAGATAAATCTATTGTCTTTAAAGAAATAATTCTCATACATAAATCTTCTTTTTAAATCATCTATCAAGCTGCCATTTCCATAGCTAGCAACCAGACTGCACTAATTTTGGCAAGCTGAGGAAATATTTAAGGTTTTATATGAAGTTTAAGGAGAAAAGAGAATCTCAATGAAGGGAAGTTTGTTCAAAGAGAAGCAGAATTTTCCACGCAATGCAGTCAAGTGACAAGGACACTGTCAATGTCAGGACTGTTTCCTGAGTTCAAAAATCTACTGGAAATACCACATATTATATACCATATATACAAGGTCTGTATATTTAGAGGCTCACAAGTGAATCTTACAGTCATTAAGATTTGCAGTCTCGGCTCTTGCCCTTAGATTACTTCTGGTCTTTGAAATGTAATTGGGTAACTAACTTTTTGCTACACCAAGACATCACTCAGTTTTTTTCTAGATGTTCAGCAACTTCTAGGTGAAATCTTTGGGCAACAAAAGAGGTAAGAGGAATATAAACACAGGATTTTTAAGCCACCATTTGTTAGTTTCTTGAAACTTCATTTATTCTGCTATGTGTGGGTATATTAAAGTCTTTTCATTAATTCAAGGCAGAACCAACATTTTGGCCTCATTTTGTTTCCTGAAACTTAACCCCAAGTAGTTTTTTTCTTTCACCATGAAGATTAAGAACAAATTTCAGTAAATCAAAATAACGTCTTTACAACTTATGTTTTCATGACACAAGACAGGATATTACAGTCAAATAACCAAGTCAAACTTATAGGCAGAATCACATGGGCAACTGCCTTGAAGGACAAAGAGGCCCAGGAGAGCTGGTTGACCTTCAACGACAGTCTCTTCAAAGTACAAGAATTGTCCATTCCAATGTGTAAATAGTCAAGCACAGGAAACCGGCTTGGCTGAATGGAAAACTCTTGACAGAGGTCAAATGCTAAGAGGAATTTTACAGAAACTGACAGCAATGTTGGGCTACCCAAAATCATTAAAACATTTCCTAGGCATTCAGTAGTGAAATTAGGAAAACCAAAGCTCAGATGACAAGATACTTTAAAAGAAATAAGCAAACAAACAAAAAACCACAAAAAACAGTAAGAACTTATTGTTATCTTGGAAGAAACAGAAAGACAAGTGTAGATTCATTGCTGAATGGGGCAGAGAAGTTAATGAGAGAAGACAAGAAAACGAGGAGGAACATGATGTCTGCTTTGCTTTGCTTTGCTATGACTTGCAAAGGCTTCTTTCAGGTCTGCCTTTGAATCCTGGGGAACAATGCTGGGACATGTATTACTTGTGTTAATATATGTGGAAGACTCAAAGCAAATTCGTCACGCAAATCCATGGGATCAGACTGAATGACCTTTACGGGCTGCTGAGGGAGCTAGCAAATTTCATTGAGACACACCCTTCTGCAGTCTCTGAATGGACTAGCATTCAGAGTGGATGCTACTGTGGGAGCTCTTTGAGGACTGGAGACAGACAGATGTCACACCTGTTTTCAAGAGGGGCAGATCTAGGGAACTGCAGACTGACCAGTTTAACCTGTGTAGCAGAGAAGAGGCAATGAACATAATTTGCAGGAATTTACAGTTAGACTCTAGGAAGAGATCTTCCCCAAGAGGGTGGTCAGATACTGCAATAGAGATGCAGTAGGATCTCTACCCTTGGAGATATTCAAAACTCAACTAGATAAGTCCTTCGTCTAACCCCAGAGACATTAGGCCTGCACGTCCGCTTTAAGCAAGAGGCTAAAACCCGATGATCTTGAGAGGTATATACCTAAATTATTTTGTGATTCTAATTAGTGACTTTGTAAAAGAATATTTCATAAAAATTGGCGAGGACTAATTACTGATTAGTAATGCAATTACTAACAAAGATGAAAATGGAAGCTTCTCATGAAAGCTTTGCAATAAGCAATTTATTTTTGAGAAGATCAGAAATCCTAAAAATGTTAAGTGGGAAACCTTCTGAATAAAATTAAAAGATTTTAAGACAGGAAAAGATCAAAGTACTGTGCTACTATGATTAAAAAATTGTTTATCTTTCCTGTGTCGTGGTACAATTCCCATAGTATTCCACATGCTGTTGAACTAGAAAACCTGTTAGATAATAAGAGTAACCCAAGCCTCTCACAAATTAAGGACACTCCAACTCTTCTCCTTTAACAACTCAGTAACTGGTGGCTTTCAACAATTTGTGTATTTAGGAAAAATATATGCAGAGCTCTCATGTGATGGTACAAGGAATATGAGATTTGCATGCCAACTCATTTGGATGCCTTTGAAAACATGGCTGATTTTTCAAGCTCTTTTTTTTGTTGTTGTTATTGGGTTAGTTTGGGAATTTTTTTCCAGTACCAAAGGGTATTTCACAATGGGGAAAAAAGTATCCCTAATTCTGTAGCCAAACTGTTGCAAGTGAGTGCTTCATCTGTCATTTGCTCTATCAGTTGGCATTCCTGCAGATAAAAGAAGTCTTAGTGCCATGAAATGAGTAAGAAATTGGGTCCAATATAGTATGCTAGCAGACTGATTTTTCTCTCTCACACGCCTTCGTATTGAGTGGGATGCAACTGCCAAATGAAATCCAGAAGAAACAGTGGATTTAATGTTAGCAGAGATGGGGGGTCGGGGGGCAATTAGCATTATCATTAAAGCTGCCTGCAGTTCTAGCTACATTTCAGATTTTGAATATAGAGCTCAAGGACTTCTGGCATTTTAAACTGTCCCTCTCCTTTTTGGGGGGATTTTTTTGTTTCATTTTGGCTTTTTTGAGTGGTTTTTTTGATGTTGTTGTTTTCGGGGGGTTTTGTTGTTTTTTTTTTTTTTTTTTAAGATAAATGCTTTGCATCCTTACTTATGAAGACAATACCTACGTGGTAAAGATTAATTTAAAGAGAGAGAAAATGGATTTAAAGACCAAACCCATAGTTCTATTCATTGAAACTGTATCTCTTAATTAGTTGTTGAATTTAACTTATAACTACTACTACATTTGTAGCAGTTTTCGGTTCATAAATATGCATATATATGTATAGCTATATATTTATATTTCATAAAACATTATTCTTTTCCTAAACGCTGTCAGCTGGAACAAGGACTAGATTCAATAATCTGCAATTCTTTGTGAAATGCTGACAAACAACTCATTTTAAAAGCTGAAGAAACTAACTGTTTCATAAGCAATACTTGCCCACTTCGCACATTGTGATTTCTGTTATTAAACTCAGGTATTATGAGGGACAATGGCATCAAATACTTGAGAAAACTAAAAATGTATCAATAGCTACATCAAATACTTAAGAAACTTATTTTGTGCACTAGGGTACTTGAACTAAGGCTGAGCACTTGCAATCTAAGTGTCCAATGGACCATCACCAGTTTGCTCCTCTCCTGCACCTCTTCCTTGACAACTCTGGAAGAAATGAAGGGCCCTGGAAGTTAAAGCTGGTGGCTTGATACAAAGCACCTTCTTAGCCAGCAACAAAAAATTCCTCATTTCTTCAGCTGTCAAATACAACTTCAGTGAAACCCATCAATTCAGAGAGAAATCCAACTCCTTGCCCTGAGGCAGTTACTCCCCATGAAACAGCCAGTCTGTCTACTAGTTCTTGCCCAAAAAACACACCTTAGGCTTTCTCCGAAGTACATTTAAAGTGTAGTTTTCAGAGGAAAGGATACCTTCCACTTCAGTATGCTGGGCCTCATGGTAGAGAGTTCTCTTAGAAACTGAAGGATGAGGGCACAAGTCCTTTAATGCAGATAGGATTTGAGGCTGGCATTCACCATGGAAGTGTCCTTAGCTCCATCTCACTTGTTAAAAGGGTTGCACAGACACCCTGTCCTTATGATTTCATTTATCAAAAATCTTGGCGTTTGGTTTTTGTTTGGTTTTTTTTTCCTTTCCCCTTCTCTTTTTCTGGTTGTATTCTTTCTCCAAATTTGCAAATTGTTTCAGGCTTCAGAAAACAAAACCACTTGCCAAATCACATAGACGTACAAAACGTCCACTCAGGCCTGTTCAAAAGGCCCACCCCATTGGTATTCACCGTGAATAGCACATGTCCTTTCACAGAGGCTGGGTCATTGTCGGTCTAGTGCTGGTCTTTCAGCTGGTAATAAATCAACTCCACTGACTCTGAGGCAACTACTCCTATTTACCTCAACTAAGAACCTGTCCCCAGTGCCGAAATGTTCATCAGATGAATTAGTATCTATTTCCCTAAAATTCCTTCTGGGCATTGATTGTTTCCCCCTTCCCCCTTTACACTACTGTGTGAAGTTGTTAGGCAACATCAAACATTGGAGATTAATTTTAACTGTGAATGTAGCAATCCTTTATATCAGCTTTAGTGGGCAAAATAAACGTTGATCATTTAGAATGAAAAGCTGGTGTATAAATAATGACAGATAATAACTACATCTGATGGACCAAGTTTTTCATCAATCAATGCAAGCAATACTAAGACTATTTTGCTAGAATAAACTGAATACAGACAGATCCTAACATATTTCCCTCTCTTTACAAAAATTCTGCAGGTATTTGATTTTTTTTTGTCTATATTTGATACTATAGTATTAAAATTATACAAGATTTCAAATATTGGAAATAATTTTCAGATATAGCTCATCTCTTATTTCACCTGAATTATGATGTCCCTTAGATTGATTTGTTTGGTCTGTATATATGGGACAGAACTTATATTTATCTTTTTACCAGAAAATGAGAGGTGGGAGTTGATCTTCTTCAGCTAATCTTCCAATGAGGTCAATTATCTTAAGATAAGATAATTACTATATTGACATTAAGCTTTTTTATTCTGTTTAAGTTTTTTCTTTTTGCCCTAAGATTAATGGCTGCTTCTTTCTTTTTTTTTTTTTTAAACTTTTCTTTTTTTGTCTTCTGCTTTTGTTTTGCCAGTAGCATTTGGGCTCTTAAGCTTCAAAAAGAACTGGGCATTATAAAATGAAGACTTATGTGGTTTAGGTAATATAGTAGAAATGTTCAACTAGTCAGTGCTTCTACCAGTTCCCTTAACTTGGCTTAGACTATATGAGAGTAACAAGAAGAGAAAGAGTTGTTTAAAGTTGATGTGCATAACTGCATATCACTGACAAATATTTTGATTTCTATGGCTCCTTTTTTCTTCAAGTGTTTGCTACTATGAATTAATTTTGGAAGTCATGTGTGCTAATTCTACCTATTATGAACAAGTCACAGTATGTCCAAATAAAATTAAATCATTCTCTAGGGTTAGCTTTCAGAGTTATTCCCACTGTTCAACTCCTCCAAGCAATAAAACAATAAATTTGTGAGACAACCAGTTTTGCATGCTAAAAGCTTAAACTTGGTGTCTTTTGTCAGGTAAAATTCTCTGTGCTTGGAGTTAGAATTTTACTGTAGTAGGGACTGCAAGACTGAACGACTGATACCTCCCCTTAACCTACTGCTATAAGAGTCCTTTGGAGTTTCTGTGCTAATCTAATAGCACTTTTGTTAAACTATAGAGGAGTGAGAGGGGTGTTTTATGCTTTGTGTTATAAAATGAAAACATTAGCAAGTGAAATAAATGTGAATTTGGCTTTTTAGCACTTAGAAGTATTCACTTTGAACTGTAAATTATTTATGGTACTCAAAGAGATGCTTTGTAAATAACAGGAAAGCATCAGAAATCAAATGCAGATTGTGGTATTTAGTCTTGTCTTGCTATCATTAACCATTTCAGTTCCACAACGTTTCAATAAAATAAACATATCTTTTACACATCTCTCCTAAGGGAATTAGAAATCAGCAGAAATAAATGAAGTTGTCTACAAGTAACAGCTACAAAGGGAAACCCAGGGAAGGAGGGGAAAAAAAAGGTGCTCCTGTGAGCAGATGATAAAGCAGATGCTGTAAAACAACATGGGGATTGCACCATTTCTTCTCCAGAATTGACGATCATTTGATAAACAGCTAGTCATGCTCCTGGAAAACCCTGTCCATCAGTGCATATCGGTACAAATTGATGATGACATGTCCTGATTAAACTTGCTGTGCTGTGAAATGCAATGCATTATCTGCATGGCAGTAAGTGAACAAATGCTCACAGGGAGTAAAACAACAACCAAAGCCACACATCTCAGGTTAGGTCCCGAGTCGTAGCTGCCTATGGTGAAGTAGGTGTTTAATTGACAAAATCAGTCTTGTCGTGTGGGTTTTGCAGGCTATAGCTTTTTGTTCTGTTAATTGAAAAGAGTTGCCTTGATAATGCCCTTTCTGTAAAACTATAAGTCAAATTTCAAAATCTTGAGTCAAATTTTTGAATCTCTTCCTCCAGCAAAACTTAGGTAAGCTTGCACCCTCTGTACATTAACAAGAAGTCCCTCTTCAAAATAAACTGAATACTACAGACATAGTAGTGAGATCACAACATGAATCCAAAGCTAAACAATTTCTCAATGAGAATTTGAGAGATGTTCCAAAAGTTAATTTTTTACAGTAAAAGGCAATCAATCTTATAATTTTAATGTAAATAAAATAAAAAAATAAAAAAGTTGCTTGAATTTATTTAAAAAACCCTAATACTACATTATTTGCATTTCTTTTCTCCAATATATGGGATGAAAACCTTTTTGCAAGAGCTAGCTATTTATTTTAAAAAATGCAAGTCATACATTGAACACCATTTTGCTTTACTAAAGGACTTCTGACATAACTGATGAATAATTCTCCATGGAGTTGAAAAAGTTTTGCCTCTTAAAGACAGGTTTGCTGAACAAAAGATCTCTTCTAAAACAGGTAGGTTCCCTTGGGGATGGGAGCCAGACTTAGCAATTCATTCTGCTGCTGAAAGGATGGACCGCTCAAGACAGTAAGAACACCATTGCCAGTACAGCTAGCAGAATCTGGAATTTCTTCTCACCTCTGCAAAAGCCACTGATGGCTGTAGACTCAAACCAGATGGCAATATGCAATCTGAAATGCTTTTCAGAACAATTCCTTATCCTGATCTACTTTAACTAACCTTCCAGGTTGGGTTCTAATCTCATGTAAAATCTAGAACAATTTAGCTGACTGCTGTGGACTAAGACAGCAACAGAGATATTTCCTCTGTACTTTCATTCAGTAAACAGACTGCAGAAAATAAAAAAAATATCTCAGGAATCTTGGGAGAAGTAAAATATTTAATTCTTCTAGTACTTAGCTTTCTCTGTGCATACTACCTGGTCAGCAAATGAGTGGAGGGTGAAATATATCCATTTCCCTGCCAAAAAACATATATATGGTAAAGAAATAAAGTATAGTAAGTTTTTCTCTGAAATTTTAGTTCCTATGTTAAGAAGGTAAGAAGGTCTAGGAGAAGAATTAGCTGTACAGGAAAACTTAAAGAAGCAAGGACTGTACCTACATACAGTGATGGAAAACACACTGAAATGAGTTGCCCGAGAAGGCACAAAACACCAAGAACAACCCTTAAACTACTCTTAAATACACTTCCTTATTAAAAGGTGTAAGGCCAGTAGGGAACATTAGAGAGAAGGGTAGGGTCACCAGTACTATGTAGATTTAAGATAGTGCTTCCTTCATAAAGCAGATT
The DNA here is from genome assembly GCF_003945725.1 of Corapipo altera. Taxonomy (NCBI): domain Eukaryota; kingdom Metazoa; phylum Chordata; class Aves; order Passeriformes; family Pipridae; genus Corapipo; species Corapipo altera. The sequence continues at coordinate 6,997,603 of NW_020884880.1, forward strand.
GAGAAAGTTGGAGAAACCCAGTCTATTATAAGGGCAGCCGATTCAGGAGGCCATAGCCAGCCAGTGTTCCTTTTACCTGGTTGCAGAGCCCATGACAAACTAGGCACAGCCTGGCATTAGACATTGCCTTCAGCTTGTAGGTAGTCTCTAAAACAGAAAAATGCAAGACAATGCAACTTTTTTTCCCTCCTTTGTTTCATGTGGACTTCAACCTATTTCTTTTATTTCTGAAACAGAGGTTTTAATTAAAGCTACTTTCTATAGAATGCACTGCACTTCAGCTCTGTTGCAAATAACACATTAATTTCCCCTGACTCTAAGTAATCTTACTTTCTCTCTGTTATCCCTGAACTGGCAAACACCAATGGGAAATAACAAGCAGGGGCAACAAAACTGAAGTAGCTTACTGAAGTTATGACAAACTCTGCATTTTGTTATTGCTCCTCATTTTTAATACATATACTTCTTTATTCTTGAACTTCCCCCACTAAAGTTATGGAATGAGCTTTAGCAATGCAGCTTCTCACTGGAGGAATGGAACCCAAACAAGTCACAAAAGGTAGATAGGAGATAAAATAAATAAAGCATATCGAAAAACAGGAGTATGGATCCACTCCCTCTCTACTGTGGCACCCTGTAGACTTTTTATATCTTTCTTTCTGATCCTAGATCAGGTCACTAGCAAATCAATTAAATGTTAAAAAAATTTCACAAGGCAGGCTTCCCTGAGGTGTGCAGGAGAGAAAGGAGGGATGCCTCCAAGGTTGCTGGATCTGGGATTGCATGTGTGGGTTCAACCACCCACTCCGCCCACACCCCTTTTTTCTTCTTTGTTTTGCAGGCAGGGGGATTTTAAAGAAGCACATCTACAGGCCCCTTGTGGGACAAAGATCTCACAGTTCCTTCTGACACTGGGGAGAATGCAGTCGGAAGAAGTGAAATCTCCGTATGTCACACTTTTTTTGACCAACAGAAGAGGGAATGAATGAAAAAAGTTTCAGAACAGTAAGCTAAAACTGTGACTGAGTAAATAGTCTAGCTAGGTTCATGTTCCCTGCAGATCATGTACAGATGGGACCTGCAATGTAATCATCAGTGGGCTATAAATCCATCTGCCAACATAAAATTACATAGATATATCTCTGTTGGCTTAACATTTAAATGATGTAGTTGTGGATCAGAACTCCTATTGTGCTAGATACTCTAACACCACAGAACATGGAGTTCCCTTCCCCTCATCCCTAAAAGAAAACCTGTAATTTAAAAACTGTTAAGTACAGATATGTGGGCATATGAGAGAAAACAGGTTCTGATTTCTGTGGTGATAGCTACAACACGGTCTTTTTGTAAACAGCGGAAAGAAGGATTTGAAAGAAGGTAATGAAGCAGCTTTGTAGACAATTCCATAGGAATATTAGTCAGATATAAAATATGCTAAGACCTCCAAAATATTTTCTTTAAAATATAAAACTACTGGCTACAGAATGTTGTCATGGCTTGATTGGATATAGATCACACAAATAAGCATTTGCCTTTGTATCAAACAGATTTTACACAATGAGAGCTCTCAAAATGAAATTATTTTAGGCATAGATATAAAAATACCTTTTGTTAAGGTAGACATGAGCCACTAAAGGCATCAAAGTAAAGACAACTAACCTGTGCCTAAGGTAACCAGAAGGGAAGAGGGGTGGGGGCAGGGTGTCAGGGAAAAAACCATTCTAAGAATGGTTTCTGAGAGAGATAAGATTGAGAACTGACAGACCAGGAATCCTTTAGAGGTGAACTCTGAATAGATCTGAATAACAAATAAAATTTACAAGTGCTGTGACTGAGATAAAAATAACAAATACTTTAATTAGAAGTGTATGAACAAGGCAAAGGCAGCAAACTAGCAGATGGAAAACAAAGTGATGGGAAAACAAACGAAAACTTCAAAGATTAAGGAACATTAAGTTATTATTTTATGACTGAAGGTAAAGATACAACAGTGATGAGCCAGAAGTCAGAGAACTGCAAGGCAGTCCAGCCTAATGGCATGCATGGGAATATCTGAATGACACTAAGAAATAATGGAAAACAAATAAATAAGGACAAGAACCTTATACCTTTTCTACATTCAATATTGCCACATGACAATTAAATTATTATTTCAAATAAATATTCCTTTACCACTGTATTAGAGCAATGAGTTAACTTGAAATGTTTTTATTATTCTACATGCAAAATTTTTCTAAGGAATGAGACTTATAGTTTTTTTGAGGTTTTTTTTAGTTATGAAGAAAAAGTGCCACAAAATATGTTTTGTTTTTATGTTTTAATATGTGCTTTATGCTAACTGTTGATCAGCAATCTAAAAACACTGAAACAAATGAGCTATGAGATTGGCTTCATACATTAGGACAGTACAAGCTTGAAGGTGTGCAATGAGTGCCAAAAATAACAAAACAGCAGTCAGAGGACACAGATAGTAGATCATGATGCGAACAAAAAGCTATATATAAATGCAGGAGATTGAAGATGCACACTTTGTGCGCCACTTGCATACCTTAGACCTATGAAATCCTAATCAAGGTTTACACACATACCAGCTTTAGAAAAAATTTTAGATGTTTTTATATAGCACTTAGCACTGGATATTTAAGCACTGGCAAAAGACTGACTCATTACTGCGTCACTGCTGTTTTAAGCATAAAAGACAAGAAATCCAACAGCAGTAGCTACTCTAGGCAGAAATAATTAGGAGTGGGTTGTGTTATGCTGTGCATAGACACAGTTTTGCAGCACTGTGTCAGGGCCTCTTAAGGCAACAGCACAGAATTTGTTACCAAGTCAATATTCCATTGAAGTCCTAAAAGCTAGGTTCAAAGCAACTATTTATTCATGCTCAAGTTTGGTGTTATATTACCCCAGCAGGGTGATTCAGATACTAATGGTAGATTTTTAGGGCCCTGAATAGTTAAATAAGAGGCACAGTTCCACATATAATCCATAAAATTTACATGTGAATTGCAAAATGCAAAAAAACCCCCAGTGTTGTGTAAACTCCACATAGTCAGAGTTTGAAAATTCCCATGTCTTTGAGATTCAGAAGGTGGAGTTTACGGTGAGTCCTTAACTGAGCAGGGCTCACTTATAACATTGCTTATAGCACTTACAGTGTTTGCCAGAAAACTGGAGTCTTTGATTTCTTCCTTAACCTGAGATATTTCAAATTTCCATTTCTAAGTCTAATGCCTAACCACCACCTAATGGAACTGCTTAGATGAAAACATATTCTAATACAACATGTTGAAGCCAATGTTTTTGAAGATAGAAATATAGAATTGCTAAGGACACAGAAGAGTGAAAAAGAGGAAAACATGAGTACTCTGCTGAAGGGAAGCCACCTAGTGACCTGGTTTCCAGGCCAATAGTGTGGGGCAACTTCACAGATGCAACCATTCAATAGGTTTTTACAGATGTGTGAATGCACAAAACTTCTCAATCTCTTACTTGAACTTCTCTGGAGACATTTTAACTGGGGCAGGAAAGATATTCTAAGCCCTACCACAAGACAGAAGAGACAAAATCCAGGCTCTGTGGCTGCAATGGTAAACCAGTGATTTCAGTAGGAGTTGGGATTTCACATCCACATCATTCACTTTAAACTGTCTCAAACAAGGAGATTATATTTTAATCATAATCTCCAAAGCTATGACTTAGTATCACATTCTACCTTAGGACTTTAAATGCTCTCAAGAGGATCTCCATTACTGTAGCAGAAATAGCATGACATGCAAATTATCTATATTGTATGCTGCCATCTCCTATACAAGTCATCATAAATGCTGATTATTCTTGCCAAAAAATATTCACAGTAGTCATTGCAGAGCTGTGATTACGGAAAATGGAAAAAATGTTTTAACACCTTAAAGGAACCAAGTAATTAAACAAATAGTGACTACTTCTGTGTTTCTCTACCTTGCAAGCAGGCTGTTTCTAATCAAGGAAAATTTACGGAAGAGGTTCTGTATGTTAGGGAAACCAGATCTGCCAAAATATTCTCAATTCTCCCTTATGCAGTTGTGGCTGCATATTCTGATGAGGTTCATATCATAGCAACTCTCCAAATTTATTTATGAACAAGTTAGAATAAAACAATAAATGACATTGTAATTTGTCCAGAAGTCCTCTCTCTTTCAAACTTTTACTGAGAAGAGATGGACTGGCACTATGGGATGTTTTTTCCTGCAAATACCTTTTATCTCCTGTGATGTTGGACCAGAAGGTATCTTGGGTTCCCTAAAACATTTTTTTATTGCCCATATTAAAATCTGCTTTTACAGTTTATGCTATTGCACTGTGTTTTGTGGAGGAAGTACATAGTAGAAATAGTTAAAAATTACCATTTGTGCTATATCTGAGATAAGAAAATAGCATAAATATTGCACAGACATATGAGTGTTAGCAGTGGCAAGTTACAGACGTATTTAATACCTACTTGTACTCTTACATTTTTAGACAGAAGTCACCCTAGAAACGAGTAAAGGAAGTTTAACCCTTTTCTGAACATTTCAGATGCTGCCTGTATGAGCCTGACTCCAGGAATTCAGCTCTGTTTTCGGTTGTCAGCACAACTGTTCTGGTTGCATTTGAATGCTTTTACTAGCTCTTGTGGTAGTACATATTTCTACACACATACCAAAAGAGAACAATTGGCATCCGCCATAAGATTTATTTTTTTGTCCAAGACTCAGTAGGCAAGCCAAGGAAAACTATAGATCATTTCACACAGACTAATATCTCAACTCTTTGGCAGAGAAAGCTTTTATATCTTATAAAGTGACAAGATTCCCATCAGAAGAAGGGAACCTTATCTTGCACCAAAGAAACATAACATTTTCTTAAAGGCCCATTAACCTCATGCGAGTCCACTCACCTCTTGTCCCAAGATCATAAAAATAAGACTGATGATTGTCATAGCAAGGATTTTAGCATACTATCAATCGGGTTAGACATTCTAACAGTACTTAGTGATAAATATGCAATGATCACAAAGAGAATAGCAAGCCTTCAGATAGCATACATATTTTGGGTTACTGTGAGGTAAAAAGTGTTCACAGATTAGCTATCACACAGTATTAGCTGATAATTCACCCAAAAGATTGAGAGACACATTAAAACACATTAAAGACATATTTGAGAATTACAGTGAGGCACAAATGCCTTATCAATGTGATTGAATGGTTATTTTTAATTGAGTTACAGTGTACCTTAGAAGAAACACAAGCATTATATCTGCCTTGTCAATAACTTATCTTAGAATGCCTAGTCTAAAATATTCTTGTTATTTGCTTATTTTACAATAGTCAGGATAACTTAATAATGGAATTTCCATTCTTTAACTATCCTCCCATTCTATTTTCAGTGAAAATCCGAGTCTGCTACTGTTTTTTGAGAGAACTATTAAGATATTTAGTAAACGTTTATGCTATGTGAAATAATTTTTTTTGTTTATCATTATTCTGCTATTTCTGTGTTTGTTCAGTGACAAGGTAGACTTGTACTGACAAATTAATCTGAAAAAGGAGGAACTATGAATTGAAATCAACTCTTGAAGATAACTCATAGTTGTGCACCTATTTGAATAACGAAAATGTATAAATACTAGAATTTGATGTGCAAGCTTTTAGTCTTGTGTCAACTGCAGCAGCACAAAAGTTGAAAGTTTCATTTCAGGATCTTGAACAAATCCAAGAATTTAAAAATTCTCCTAAAGGATATAAGAATTACATTCATATTGAATTAATAATGCATCATTTTTTTCACTTTTTGCTTTTAAAAGTGAAAAGTCAGTTATACTACAATATTAATAACTACATTAATGAAATAGAATTAATGAATGAAACAAATTAAAACTTTACTTTTTCTTTTAACATTCAAGCACAAAAGATTTTGACACTAAAAAAAAATCAGTCTGATTTTGGTCTGAAATGGGAATCCAGTTGAATCCAATTATAAAAAAAAATTCATTGATTAAGAAAAGCAGGTTTCTCCCCACAATTTTGTATATTTTGATAGAACAGAGGCTAAGGAATTTTTGGCTAGTACTACTGACAGAGTACAAAGGCCTGAATTTGCATCTCAATGAAAGCCTTGACTTTGTAGATCAGGCAGTTGGACCAAATATTTCAAACTTCTTGTAAATTAATTATATTGAATCATTAAAAGAGAGATTTAGCTGTTAAAAAAAAAAAAAAATCACTGTTCATTATATAGCCACAGAAAACAGTGATTGACGTAAATGAGGTTAAAGTCCTTAATGTATATGTATGTATTGTTGTAACAAGGTCATAATACCAAGGAGAAAAACACACCACACCCATTTCCTCCCCAAATGTTGCCAAGCTACCTAAATTAACAAGTTCTTGGTTTTTTGCCTTTAGTAATAGGACTGAATTGAAACATATGGAAGTAAAGTTCAGCTTAGATGGAATAGATCTTCCTGCATTTGTTTGCTTACTTATGTGTACACCATAAACATATTTTATATCTGTCTGAATCAAAGTTCTAGTTCTTCTCATTCTGAGATAAAAAGAGATGTTTAGAACTCACTCATGTTTACTAAAAAACCCCAACTAAACCATAAATCATCAGACTCAAATCCCTACACCACACCCTCTGCAACAGCCAACCTCATGACTGGGTAGAAATTACAATGCTGAAGCTCATGTTGCAAAGTCCATTTGTCTCACTGAGGGACATACAAATCACCATTCTCCTTCTGCAGATACAAATAGTTTTAAAAAGAATTATTACTATGTGGTTCGTTTGGTTGGGTTATTTTTTGTATACTTCATGAAAACAGATTGACAGCCCTGAAGATGGACAGTTTGTATTTTCTTATTGGCAGGCACAAGTTGGCCCATAAATATGATTTTCACCAAAAGAGTAAGAAGTGTTCACTTCCCTGTCTGAAAAACCTACTTAATGCAAACTGCTGTGTTCCTTCATGGCATGTGAATTTGACCCTTGGTAAAAAACAACCAACCAAACAAAGGTTTATTTCAAATAGGTTAATCAGCAGCCAAGTATTTTCAGTCATTATCAACATTAGAATAAAAATTGACCTGAAAACTTCGAAATCTTTCCTTCTCACTCAGTTAGACCCAGCAAATGATTTTTTCTGTTTATCACAATTTGGACACTTCTCAATGAAGCTGCTGCTTTACCATCAACACTGATACCACCTTTCTATAAGTAACAAAGCCTGATGATTATCACTTTTTGTATGAGTCATATTTAAAGAGAGTCCTGAGGTGCTTCTCATGGAGTCTCTTTAAATCATGAATCAGAAAGGAAAGAAAGCAGTCTCTGAAATATCACCGTACTCAGATTCTAGAGGCTAGAATGTATCGTCGCCTATTTATAGTTTCAGGCTGTTGGGCAGTTTCACATAATGGAAGTCAATAGTCATAGAGAATTTTCTTTTCTTCAGCTGTATTTTTAAAATTAAGAGAACCTGATAATGGGAAGGCTCCATCCACTCACACACACAGAAAGGTCAAACCTCTTTATTTCAAAATCAACTGAAAATACATAGTCTGAGCAAAAATGTGGAACAAGAGCCAGCAGGCTCACCATGGCACAAATCCAGGTTGGGCAGACACCAGCAAACATTGACAGACCTGAGGACAGTTTTCACATCAGATATTGCTGCATAGCACTCCCTCAGAGCCTCGCATGCCATAGATTTTAACCTATTACTTTCTATCTCATTAACAGCTTCCAGATCTTGCCCATGTTTTATTCATTTTCCAGCCAGTGCTACAATAAGGCTTTTACTCACCTCACTAGGACCACAAGAAGTTTCCTTCCTTATGGACAGAGGAGAGAAAGCAGAATGCTTTCCTGATGGAGCTGCAGACAAGCAGCAATTAGCTGACAAGAGGCTGACACTTTCTTCACCGCTCTTGCATAAAACATTGATCAGTGCTTCTCTGGCCCACCTCAGTTTTCTAAATTTATTTATTTTCAGGCTTTTTTTTTTTTTTTTTTTTTTTTAGGGTATGTAAGTACTCAGAAATAAATAAAGCTCTGACAAGTCCTTTACCTTCCTTTGACTGTCCTTCAGCTCTCCTTTTCTTGCAAGTCCTTCTCACTTCACGTGAAGGGCTCAGTTGGGTCCAACTTGTCTCAAACTTTCTCCCCACAAAGTAGGGAAATACTACTTAAGTCCTTCAGCCTTAACTGGAAGGGGTCTCTAGATAAATCTAATTTACCCCCTTCCCTAGCTCATCACTGCTCATTAGTCCTGAGCGCCTTCATCTGGCATCTGGTCCCGCATGACCATTTTTGTGGACTGCCTTGGAGCGATCCACCCCCTCATGTTTTACTTTGAGCATCTGTTTTGTCATTCTTTAGCAGAGTTCTCTGCTCTTCTCCTGTTTCCTTGTCTAGAGATAATTCTTCCTGATTTTTTTTTTTTCCAATTTTGTAGCCATTCTCCCTAGTCACTTCTCCAGAGAGATGAGGGAAAACACTTCCCTGAAGTGTCTGCTTCCCAGAAAGTCTTGGTCTTGCTATGGTCCACCTCAGAATTACAAGCCCCAGAAGCCACTTGGGGTTGAAGGCAGTAAACTTACAGAATATCACTAGCACCATAAATCACTAGTAGTCACTGAACAGCTATAATCTCATCAAACAAATATTAACCTATAGATTTAAAAAAATAAAAAAGGTCTTTTTCTCCCTTTCCTACCATAATTGACTATTTTACTTCTTACACTGATGTTCAGAAACATGTTATAGTCTGTAACTTTATTTGCCTTAAATAATTTTGGATATTAGCTAATCATTGTTATGATGTACATGCAACACTATAAAGTCGATAAGAGTGAGCAATAAGATGTCTATTTCTGTTTCAGAAACTAAGGGCTTCCTAGCTCTTCAAAGTCCTGAGCTTATCAGCACGTTAGCTGATCTAGCATGCACATACACATATGCACACCAATAAGCCTAAATCATGAGGTCTCACCCCCTAGCTTTAAATAATCTTGATGATGTGTATACAAACATCTTACAAGTATTGGAAATAGTAATTCTCTGTTTGTCTCTTCAAGAAATAGTGTTTCCACTTCTTTTTAGCAGGAACTCATGTGAAGTGAGAGACTGACCAATTTCAGAAGCTAAAGTTTTTTCCTGGCATGTCATGTTCTTTCCTTAGCACATTGCCCAGTTCACATGCTCTGGTAGGGAGATGAAAAATTTGCAAATCAAGTGTCACATTTAATTCCTACATATTTGTAATTGCCATTTACATTACAAATGTCATTAATGAAGCCTTAAAGAATGCTTCATTGTAAAGAGTAGAAGGTTTACAGATACTGCTCTTCAGTCCATGTAAGAACAATGGATCTATTTCAGCTGCATGAAGATATAGGCATATATTCTTTGCGTCACTTCTTATACCAATGAACAATTTCATGATGTAAGTTCTGTGCATACTGAAGTGAAAAAAAAAAGGATCCCGCTCTGAAGTTCTCTTTCAAGAAATCAACCATTTTCTTTTCATACTATGTTTTATGTAGTGTAAGATTTTCTCATCACCATCAATACGTTCAACCTGAGCATGGCTTAAAATTATAGGAGGCCATACTAAAAAAACCCAAACCAATCAAGATTAATAGAAAGTCAGTCACTGCTATGATAATTGTCAATATGATGGCTGCTCTCTTGTATTTTGTTACAGTGAGAATCTGACACATACTGACCAACAGATCTGATTTACTGTTTGTATGTTTAATCAGAATTATATGTAATTGTGATTACATGAACTCATCTATCCCTCTTTACATGAAAAAGTGTGTTGTGAACAACTTGCTGTCACAGACTGGCACATTTAAAATTGCACACATTATTAAATAATAGCTTACGTATAATTTTATTTGTTTTCAGAGTTACAATGTTCATGAAATAATTATAGAGAGCACATTATATATTATTGTTAAACACATTTTTGCCACAAAAAGTTGAGAGCATTGGTAGAAAAACCTATGTCAAGTTATGTGAAAATATTTACCACCTGTAACCATAATTTCATAAAACCAATATATACTTTATGTAACATTATGTCAGCAAATTCCTTCTTTTTGCAAATAACTTTTGCTCTGTACTTATGTATGTTCATAGTTAAGTGCATCAAATGCTTCTCTGTGTGTGTGACTGTGTGTGTGTGTGTGTGTGTTTGCAATGCACAGGAAAAATACGAGTATACTCCTATAGTAACTGTAATTGTCAACACCACTGGACCTAAGAAGGGTGAATTACAAGATCTTAATTTTAGCAAATAATCACCTTCTTATTTTTCTACCTAATGCAGAACATAACATTAATTGGTATTTACCTCCTAATGTTTACAGAACACAGACTTTATATTTCAAAGACATAACCCTTATATACTGACTTTTCAGTGTCTATTATTTAAAGTACGACTCTGTTGAATTCTTATACTGAGGAACAAATGATAGCAACTTTATTTAAATACATGCACAGTACCGTGCACTACAGCATGATGAAGTATTACTTTTAAAATGGATGAATGAATCAATAGAAAAATAGATTTAATAAACCATTAACATTTTTAAGTCTGGATAAAAATGGAAAATCATGCATTTCAAGCAAAGTTTTGTTTATTCCTTGTTTTTTGAGGAAATCTCTGAAAACTTAAGACATGCAGAGCTGAGAAGCAGCTCACTCTGAACAGAAAACAATGTTAAGACTGCATAAAAAGTTTTGATTGAGACTGTTTATATGCAGGACTGAAAAAAGTTGCCATTCTTGGACTTCCCTTCAACGTTAGACAGTGCTGTGCAAACCTCAGACAAATCCCTGTACTATGATTTCTAAGCTGTTAGGAAGTCTCTAAAAGGGCTAAGAAAGTTAAAACCTGAGCAACTGCCTCCCCAAAATTTATGACAAGAAATGTTTTGATTCCAGACAGCAGACTACGAAAGGGGAATAGATAACAGTTTATTCTTTCCTTATGAGATTAATTTAGGTGATGAGTAAATTATGGATGGCATAAATTTATAAATAATTATGACAAAAATTGGATATAAATTTAATTTTCTAAATTAATTTAGATGTCTCAATATTTAGAGTATGTGACTATGTCTATTAACTTATGAAACAAATGAAAAGTATTTACTTGCAATTAATTTAATGTTTTTTCCTACCCCAACATTTGTCTGGACATTGTCAATGTAATCAAAAGAACTGTAAATTTTCAGAATTGAGTCTACTCCAGTGAGTTTGATTAATTATGCATTAACCCATTTCTCTGAAGCATCCTTCACTAAATCTTTGGTGGGAAATGCACTTTAATTAGGCATGAGCTTTGGTTATTTGTGTGCATATGCACTATGCTATTGGTCAATATGCAGAATGATTTAAAGTGTGCCGTGTTACAGAGATGTATTGTTCATGAAAATAGTTCTAGTGTTTCAGCAAACAACACTGATGGCTAGTTTTGCAAGAATTATTATCTTCACTCAATATGATTTACTTAGTGTTATAATTTTTGCTAAAAATTTGCATTGGCTTCCAATCTTAACAAAAAAATTACACAAGAATAATCATGATAATTTGAATACTGTACATATTGTTAATTCTTTTCAGCAGGTACAGTTACTCATATATATAGGAGTTATCAGAATAAGATCCAATATTTCAATACTCAGTTGAATAAAAATATTCTCAGGGTAGAAAGAAATGGTAAACTAAAAATACAGGTTAATGAGACCTGTAGTAAACTTTACTCTGAAACAGGTCAAATTGGCTATTCATGTGCAGATCTTTGATTCAAGAGATACTGTTGAACCTATGGCATGTGATCATTGTAGTAGAAAAAGCTGAAATGGAAAAGAGAGAAAATCAAATTACTCATGACATTCTCTTCCCATATTCCATGGCAGAATTAGCCCATAGATTAGTAAATGTTAATGCATGCAACAAAAAATATGCATCACTTTATGTAAACATCTGCTTTCATCATGCAAAATGCCTACAAAACTGTGACAACATCTTTTCTAGTAGCATAGTTTTACATTAGCTCAGTTACAGAAACAGTTAAACCAAAATCCAAGATTTTGCAAGTAGAAGATGTTCTAAAATTCTTGAAAGATTTCCAGCATAAATATTCCAAAGCCCAACAAAGCTAATTGTTGTTCTGAAAACTAAACTACATAGGCTTATTCCTTGCTGTGGTTCCTTGTTCTTTTGATGATAGAAGAGAAAAGACCGGTTTTTGGAGGAGGTCCCATCAACATGGGTGCTTGGTTCTTGTGAGTAATTTTTATCTGAGGGGAGGAAGAAGAAAAACAGAATTATCCCTTGGGCTAGTTAAATGCCAAGTATCTGAGATGCCTGAATTATCTTTATATGTGACTTCCAAACCTTGTCCATTTAACCTAAGATAAAAGGAAAACACCTGGGTTTCTTTATGAACAATGTTACTTATGCAGTAAACCAATCTATGTGTAATCATTGTTTTCACAAAATTTAAATTATACATACAATACATACTAAAAATTGTATGCAATAAAATACATGCCGATACGTAATCTTACTTTTTGAGTGTGGGATTTATTGCTTGCTGTTAAGGAAGAATTTAAAAGTTGGAAAGAACATACACATTGGAAGACCAAGCTGTTGCCTATTATTAAGATATAAGCCATGTCTTCATATGCTTTACTTATACATCTAATCAAGCTGTACTCCTTTACCACAGGACACTGCTTAATTTCAAAATAACCATTATGAACAAAAGTATAAAGTTAATACACAAAAAAGGTCAAAAAAGATGAACTAGCATTCTAAATTGTTAATTAATTGTTAATAGAATGGACTCAAATATTGAAAAGACTATTTAAAACACTTTGTAATACTGCTCTAAAGCCACCCGTTTTGATTTCTTTGATATAAAACTACGAATCACCTTAAATGAGACAACCTTAAAGTAGATTATGTCTGCAATTTTCTCTAATTCAAGTCTAAATTAGAGAAGACATTTTATGAATGTATGCTATGCTCAAAGCTAATTGAAAGCAATTATCAAAGTGGCATTTTGTCTGTGACTTTAAGATACATTGTAAGATAATAAATGATTCTCATTATGTAATAAAAAGGTCACATCTTGCCTTTGGGCTAGTGACGTGAAGAGTTTTTCAAAAGCAATCCGAGACATTTTCTTTAGTGAACTACGACTAATACAAGAACCATCACTTATTAAATATCAGTTGTCACCTGCATAGTACCCACATCAGAGATGGGTATTTCTTTCAAAAAGAAACACCACCTCATTAAAAACTGGAAAAATATATCTCTTAAAGTACATACCTGACATTTTCAAGTTAAAATGAATATCCTTCACTTGTCATTCACTAATAGTAATGAAACAAAAAATGTATGTCACGTGGAGAGGCTCATTAAAATATAGATCAGGACATTTCTTGGGGTGGAGATTTACTTTACAATATAAGGAGACAGAAACATAAAAATCTCAATAGAGTGGCTTGGTTTAACTCTATTAGAGCCTTTACTTTACTCTCCAAATGCTCATTTCTATGCCACCTTAGTTCATTAGTCTCAAATTTTACGTGTGACCTCTTTTTGTCAACACTGTTCATTAGTATCAAATTTAGCATATGGGGGTGTTTTTGGCAATCTAGATTAATTTCATATGGATAATAACTCTTGCTTTCAAAGACTGGCACCAACATATTTTCTCACAAGAAATTCTGCTTCAGGCACCACTTTGGAAGCCAAATCTGTAGCTGGGGTAAATGGGCACTATTCCATTGATGTCACATAGTACCAGCTGATGGTCTGGTCCTGGAAAATTGCCTCAAGAATTTTTGTAACTTTCACATGCTTCATAAGACATATTTTTGGGCTCAGGAACAGTCATAACATCAACCTGATCCTGAGGATCAATACACGAAGTAATCTGCAGCTGGTGTGAGTGACTTTTTCAAGTCATAAGGGTTCATCTTATTGCAAGATTTGGCCATGATGTGGCAGTAGGAATGGCTTCAGAGTTTCAGAGATAAATCATAGTAACTCCATTTTAAAATTAATAAAAGAGGACAGCTCAAAAGACGGCTTCAGTATGAAGACATGAGGTAATCCTGAGACCCCATACAGATTGCATGTTGGGTTGGGGCTGTTCAGTGCTGCTCAGGATGAATCCAATTACATATTCAGTAAATGTTTATCATTTGTAATGTTCTTTTTTGGCTTGAGCCATCTGTTTCAGAGACCATGACCTCTTCAGCATGTTGCTTCCTATCAGCTGAGATCAGCTAAGATGCCTGAACATGATTAACCACTCACATGCATGGGGATGAGTCCTATATGCATTTCTCCAAGATATATTTTCAACTGTTAAATTGGTACAAAATGTATTTTACATTCTGAAAACAAAAAAATAATGTGTAAACTGAAAGTATATTTTTTTACTTCTCTGTTAATGTTGCATTGGTTAACAATGCTAACCATCAATTCCTTACTTTCCTACTGTAAAACGAAGAAAATAAAAAATTAAAAAAGTTTTATCTTTGGCTGATAAAAAGAGATCAGTATGTTTGCAAAACATTGCACTGTTTTGCCTGAAGCAGGCTAATTTTGTCTTTCTCAAGACTCTCAGGCACTGCATGTCTGCCCTGGACTCTCACTTCTGCTTCTGTTCTCATACTGGCAGCACTGCCAGAGTTGGAGCTGTGAGTTTGGGTGACAAGCAATAGTACACACTTTGAGATGGGGAAAAAGCACTGAGGATCTCAGAGAGAGAAATAATGTTGTAGGTCAAGGTAGGACTGAACATTGAAAGTGCTCTATGGAAGGACAAAAAAGAGAGAGAGAGAGAGAGAAAGCTTTACTTACAAGAAACGGAGACTTTGTTAAGTTAAAAATTCCTACTTACAGCTGTATATAGATTCTATGTGTGTGCACATGGAAAGTCTAAAGACTAACTTTTACCATTCAGTTTCTCTTTCATTCAGCAAGCAACTTCATGTCTTTTTTAGTAGAAACACAATTATAAAAGCTTTAAATAAGATTTTTTTTTATTTCTCATTTTTCCTAGATTTACTCTATGAATCCCACACACAAACGAGAAATTGCTCAGACAAAAATCCAGAAAGCTAAAATCCTAACCTAATATATTTTTAGGAACTGATGATACCCTGACAAACATACTCATACAAATTACTATGGAATTCTGGAAAAAGTTTTTGAGATCACTTACTCAATTTTATTGACAATATATAATACCTTGAACATAATATGGAGGACATTTTGAACATAAATTAAGGGAAGTGCCTGAAGTGCTGCTGGAGAAAAAAAAACGTTATTTGTTACAAATTTATATTTAAAACCAGGCAAAATCAAGAAATAATAAAATTCCTTTTAGAGGGTAAGTAAGTAGCAACATGAATTCCTAAGATATCATAGATTTTTCTTGTAAACCCAGTGCACAATATTCTAGGCTAAATTCAAACTGTTGAAGCCAATGACAAACCTTTCACTCACTAATTGAAACCAAGATTTTAGCCCATGGTGTATCTAGTAAATAGGTTTAGCAGAATAATATTGCATTTGCAATTTTGAATCACCTTTCCAATATTACAAAGTGTGTCCAATGATGTATTCATGGGAAGGAACACCACATCTAATTAAAAGATCATAATCCTCAGGAGATGATAATGTCTCCTTTTTTGTCAATGGAAAATTTTCTAATAAATGAGAAGCCTGCATTTTTTATACTAAAAATATTTATAAATGCATAAACCAGACATTTATTTGTTTCAGGAGCAGGTCAGAGTTTCAAAATATGCCTTGAAGCCACATTAATACAATGCATCCACTAAATGAAATGCAGTGAGCATCAATAATTTTAGTGTGATAACAATGTCTTTTAGGTCAGTCAATTTTGCTTTCATGTTCCTTTTTCAACAATATGTGCTGGTTACCTTCATGCTCCTGACTTCATGGAATTTCTAAATATTTACTATTTCAGCGAACATGGTGGTATAAATACAGGTAGTAAAGTACTGTGCTAACTGACAATAGAAAACTGGAAACAGAGATAATCAGCTCTGCTTATAATATTTCAATTAATGTTAAAGAACATATTACTGTATTTTAAGGACAGAGGGGAAAAAAAACAGCCAGAAGAAAAACTTTTGGATGTTTTAGCTTATGGTCACTTTTTTCCATGTTATCAGCAGGACTTAGATGTTGGTTGTTTTAAGGTTATGAGGGTTTTCCCACAAAAAGATGCCTAAATGCTGCTCCCCATACAGGAAATGGAGGGATGCAACACCTCTATATCACAGAAGTACCAAATAGTTTTATCTTCCTGTAGGCAATCAAGAATTGTATGCAGTATCATGATGTGAATAAGACCTACAGAATGCAGGCAGTGCTGAACAAAATTAACCTGTGACTTGCATTATGTGACATTTTGGACAAAATCTCTCAGATCTAGACTTGTTGTTTTAAATATAGCGTTACACAACACATCATAAATAAATTTCTAAACAATATTATTGTGCAAAGTGCAATCAAATCTAATCAGTTTGGCATTAATTAAGCTCTAATAATATACTCTAGTCTCTCTCCTAAGTAGTGTGATCCGTTTCCCCTTCATACAGGTAGATTGGAAAACATTATGGTGTCATCATAATTTTTAAACATACTGAGAAAATGACAGAGCTGCAAAATTAAAATAAATGATTAATGGCATTTTTTTCATGTTTTGTACTAATAGGTATCATTGAGGTTTTAAATTAATAGAGCTGTCAGCTCAGGGTTGTTACAGATCCAGTGCAGAACTAAAATGGAAATTATGTATTCCACAGATACCTAAAGATGACACTTTGGAATATTTTAAAATTTAATTAGTAGGTGCAATTGTTTTTCCCTCCTCCTCCCTAGAACCACTGCAAATTAATTGGCAATTAGTCACAACTAATTCTTTTCTTAACAATCTGAACTGGAAAGAAAGGTGCATTACATGTTAGAGGATTTGTCTGGGGTGCAGAAAGCACACATGCAGTAAATTGCTTTGTCAATTACAAAAACGACTGTTGTGAAATTAAGAAAAAAATATGCATAGGTAAACAAAACTAATTAAAATGCCGTGTACCTGTGACCACAAAAAATAATGCCCAGATGCAAAATAAAATGTTAGAAACTCAATAAATCAATTTGGCCTTGAAACAGAAACGTATGCACACTGCTGCTCAAAGGGGAAAAAAATACAGCATTTTACTCTAACACCAAAAACCTTTTCTAGGGACTGACTTCCATTTATGGGTTAACCATGTAGTAATTGGCTAATATTCTACTGAAATCAGCCACCAGATCTAGGACCCAGCTCCTTTTTGCTCTAAAGCGGCAGGCACAGGAGTTTAAACTCTCATTATAAACAACTGATAAGAAAATACTAATACAGCCAGAGGCATGGAAAGAAGATACAGAGTCTCGAATACAGCGGCAGCTTCTTCATGCGATCTGTAGGGTGTTGGAGCCAATGGGTCTACATAAAAGCAAATCTGTTACTTTCTTTTAGTTTTCTCACAGAGCTCTGGTATATAGTGATTATTAATAAAAGCTTGGTTTAGTTAATTTTGGGTTTAGTTCTTGTTTCTCTCTGGATTTAACTACAGTACAGTCTGTGCTCTGGCTCATCACATCTCTAGGGACTAAAGGAAAAAGTAGAGAGAAACCATTCATTCAAAACTTATTTTTAAGGGGCATTTAAATGATAATATTTTGAAATAATAATTCTGGGTTTCATTATTAAATTACTTACTCGAAATTCTTCCATTAGTAAACAATTCTAAAAATATTACGTGTTTCAGATGTGTCTATGAAACTATATTACTGGCAATCCATTAGGTGAGTTCTGACTATGGATTTTCATTTTTGTTTCTTAATTTAGGCAACATTCTTGCATCTTCTATAGATATTTCCATCTTCTACTTTTAGTCTAGTGTTTCTAGCAGCTAGACACTCTTTCAGATATGATGCCAAACAAGTCAGGAATAGATGAAAGAACTGAAATCGCAGTTATTTCAAATTAAGATGGAACATTCTTATGGATTTTTTCAAAACAATGCTAATAATTTATGTAGCTAAATTGAAAGATTACTTTTCTTAAAAAAAATCCTGATGGCTAAAGCCTGAAGTTTATTGAATTAACTTGAGAGTCTTTGAAGTTTCATTACTATTAATGATCTTTTTGGAGACCAGGTAAAACCATAGATATCTTTCATGTGTCTATATTTGTCTGGGAGAGCTCTGATAGAATTTCTTCCTCAGCTAATCAGAGGAGATGTTTAACATAACACTAGCATTATCATCTTTCCTTCTCCCAAAGGCTCCTCTGTAAAAAAACAATACAATTTGATGCTCAGATGCTGTGTCTTATTATACCAGAGCAGAGTGACTTTGTTAGACATGGTGGTCTGCATGTGTTCAACATACTGAATAATATTGGATGACAAATTTTTAGACCAAGACATTCGCATTTTTAAGTGAGTACAGAACCTACAGGAATGTATTCTCGTTTTCATGTAGGGATGCTTTCATGTAGGTGCATGAGCAATAGAAGATCATAAAAGGTGTCAAAAGAAGCACACAATGATTTCTTGAGTACTGAAATTGATCACAGGAAGGAAAAAAAATCACTGATCTCAGCTTCTGGGGAATCACTGCATTATCTATCACATCCTACAGTATTTTCTTAGAGCTCACACTGTCATTTTGGGATAGCACGGTCTCTGTATGCATGAGAAGGGACAGCTGTCAGCAACTCGTGCTATTTGTATGAATCTCTTTTTACAGTCAGAAAGGAGAAGCAGCAAAGATAAACTGTTGATTCCCTCAACAGGAAGTGCGTTTCCAAGCCTGCATGTGCAGGCTGCATCCCATGCATAATACGGATTTGATGCAGAACTTGTTTACCTTAATAGGCATCATGGGAAAGTAGGACAATTTTGATCAGGTTGAATTTGATTTCTTGAAAAGTCATTTGCAAAATACTCTCATTTATATTAAAACCTGAAGCAAATCAGAAAAGGACTTCTGAGCTTAATCACTTGCAGCCTGGGTGAGGCTTGATTCAACATCTGCTGATTGTATGAATTTCTTTGTCATTTAGTTTCTGTAACATAGGTCAGCCCTAAAACTACTGAACTTAGATGACTCTGAAGTCCCTAAGATGATCAAAGAAAAAATGAGTGAGGCTCAGTTGCTGTGTCTCACTGATGCACATGATCTGTGCAACTGAACAACGTGCAGAGCTCTCTCCCTTGGAAATTTTGGGAGAACATTGCAGTTTTTTCTCTAGGAAGACAAACCCCATTATTCTTATATTGGTGTCCTTATATTTTTTTCTGAAATTTGAGCTCTAGCAGGTTCAAATAAGTGACTATGTAGCTGGCTACATGTAAGGAGCTGTTTTGATGTTATGCAGGTTTTTTCATACTACGGTTTGGATACACGTCACCCTGGTATTTATGTCATCAAGTACGCTTTGGCTTCCAAAGAAAGGCCCCTGTGAAGCACAAGCTTAGAAATCAAATCTTAAGCTTTGATTGAGAGAAAGCTAATGTCGACCTTTCTCATTGTGTCCAGAGTAATTCCTAGCTACCTTGTAGAGAACTTCAAGAAAAAGCTGTACTGTAGTTAGAATAAGTGATAAGAGAAGAGGTTGGACCATACATGTTTTTACCTTTTTAAGATGTAGAAAACAAAGGGGGGTACATGGACAATAATGCAAAGAGCAATTGCAATAAATAATTAAGCTCCTCAGTAGAGAAAAAAAAAAGCCTGAAAAATTAATAACATAACATAAAATAATATTTCTGTAACGGAATTCATAGAGGTGCATTGGTATAGCTAAATAGTTCATGTATTTTCTTCTCAGAGGAAATAAGGACATTCAACAGCATGGTTTTCTTACACAATGCAAAGTGTATTCTCTTCACAATGGTATAGCAAAAAGAATGGGTTCCACGGAAAAGTATATGCCATTTCTATCCCCTTTAAAACAGTACTTCAACTGGACAGCAGTAATTACCAGTAATAATTTACTATTTCCTCAGGTCAGTAATTGAAATGTAAGAACTGTTTCTTTTTTCAGGTTTGTCCTCAGTCACGCAGGCAGCTTCTGCTAGCATTATCAATCAGATAGCAGGGATTTTGCACAGAGCAAGCAATCAAGACAAAAAAAGCACGTTATTGCCAGCATCTCTCCATAAGTTCTCTTCTGTAATCTGGCAACTGAAAAATTACATGTCTTTTTCTTGAACAAGTAACTACTTGGTTCAGTACTGTTGCTCTGCACTGAGCCATCACTGTAGAAGAGGTGAAGATGATATCTCTTAACTCTAAAAGGTTTCCTGCAATAAAATCCCCACTGTTCTGCCTTGGTATGGTAGGTGTTCATACGGTTCTCCTCATATTGCAGAATCTGAGCACTTCCATAGAGAATGATAGTTCAGGCATTCTTCATGCTGTTCAGCTGTACACTATGGTGTACCTGGTAAACATGAACTATCATGACCCTCTTCTGTGATTCTAACCCATATATTATCAGCTACATACCTGTTAGCACCTTACTGAAGGTACTCCCTTTACTTTTATGTGTAGTTTTTAATTCTACTACAGACATAATGCTCATGAAAGCGATCCAGTACCCTTTTTTTTTTTGAGAATTGCTCTCATCTGTAGTGGGATTTCTTCCTCTTCACATTTCTGTTTTGTCATATGTGCAAGCTGCAAAGCTACAGCAATTGATCTACTTAAAAATATGTCTTCTTTAGGGAAATAAAATTAGTAGAAATGTATATTAAAATATGTTATTAAGATTACACACAACAGTAAAGAGCTTGGATTTCTTCAACATCTCCAAATGCTTGGTTAGCCTCTATAATTTACTGGAGAGAGATGAAAATGGAGACTTCTTACAGATACCACTTTTCTTGTGATGTCTGTAAACAGTTACTCAAAGAACCTTCTCTGAGCAAGCTCCTATCCTATATCATCCTAACCGATCCAGACGGATGTTTACCTGCCTTCACTTCATATGTGTGGGCACTGAAACAAGAAACCAATTAATTTCCTTTATTTTGCCTTTAAACTGTAAGGACTTAAAAAATAATAGTTCTACTGTATAATTTAATAAGCACAGTTAAAATTTCAGATTTAAATAAAACTTTCTTGATATGAACTCTTAAAAATACAATAGATAATCTTCCTAAATTTTTAAGAATAATTAGTTACTTTACACACTTTAGCATCAAAACAAACATTGAATTTTCCTCCGCAATAGAGACTCTAAATCTGATACATCATCATAAATAAATTATTACATTAGCTAAAAGGATGCTGAGACTGCACCCTTCAAGTATTTTTCAAATTTCCGAAATAAATGCCTTTTTATTCCATTCTAATCTGTGGTTAAAAACAGAATGATAAATTGAAAATGCAGAGATTATTGAAGTATATAAAAACAGTGTGTGAAGATTTTATTTGAGTAAATTGAGTTAATGCTAATGAAAATGGTTGTCTTTTAAATGAAAAAAAAAAAAATTCCTTCTCTCATTGAAAAAGAAGAGAAAGTTAAAAAATCAGTTGCAGTTACCGTGCAAGGAGTTTGCATCCAAGGTTCCCCATCTATCTGCATAGGCAGAGACTTGCTGGTTCTAAAGGGACAAATTTCATAATGTAAGAAAAAGAAACTCAACAAAATTGATAAATGTATTTATTAAAAAGGCATATATGTGATGGTGTACAGATATAATCCTCATTTACTTCTCAACTGCTATGTAATTTCCAGTATGACCCAATGTGCTTACAAAGGTAATGTAGTTAACTTAGTAGGTTTAGCCTGATTTTCAATACACAAAGCAAAAATATGGCAAACATTCACACATATTGTTAGTAAGATGCTACTCTTTCATGGGAGAAGAGTCTAATTTGTGAAATAAAGAGTGAATTACACAAGAAGTTCAGGAATAAACTTTATTAACTGTAAAGACAGAGGAATTTGTACTATTTTTTATAATTTAGACTCTTTATATATCATTCTGTATATTATAAAACTATAAAGGAAACAAGGAATAAATTTTAGGTCTATAATCACCACTTATTAGAACTATAAAATATGTTTTTATATTGTGTCTGTCTCTGAGTTAGAACACTCACAGAGAATGAAGCTTGTACTATATTCAGTCTATACCATGCTATAAATTTAAATTGATAGTAAAGGGGTGCTGATTTTAACATAAAGATACAGACAGTATTCTCTCTCTAGTTTTGTTTAGTTTTAGTTTTCTCTCTCTGTATTTCTGCATTATAATAGTTTGCATTCAAGACTATTAGAAATAACATGGAATGGATAAACCTAATAATGGAAAAGTTAGTCAACTGAGCACTCATGTTGGTCAATGGAAATTCTGGTTTGGATATTATATGAAAATGGCGAACAGTTCATGGATTTATCCACTGTCACTTATGGCCATAAATAGAGGGAGGGAAGAATGTTTAATGAACTCTTACTCTATAGTTCTGGAAGGGCTTGAATCTTTCGCAGTTGTGGTCCTGTTGATGTGGGATTATAAGAATTATCTCTTGGTATCTAGAGAAGGTTAGAATACCCCTATGACCTTATTTCTCTTCTGCATCCATATGAGAGAGTACTTTTTAAGTCAACACCACTCAGTCCTTGAGGAGAGTCTCAATAAAATGTACTTTGGGAAATCTTACTTATTTTCTTAAAGTTTTTATTGTTACTCTTCTGTTTTATGCTCATATTAGGCTTATAATTGTAGGCTTTATGGTTTTAATAAATTTTGGAAAATTCTTCCTAAAGAATTCTTCACTGAGAAAGAATTGACCACCTCTCTTTTTTCCAGTCCTTATTGTGAATGTTCTGGCCACTTTTAGCTCAGAAATGATAAACCACATTAGCATACTGCACCGTCACCAGCTCACACATACCAACAGATTTGATAATACCTGATGACAACAGATGAGCACTGGGCAAGACGTCTTCCAGCACTTTTCAGACCAGTGTATATCTGTCCCATCTCCATGGCTCCTTCCAGACCAACCACTTCCATAAGCTGGTCACTCAGATCTGCAAAAAGTTGAAAAGAACACATTTTGTCTAGACAACATTTTGACAGCAATCATCTTGACTAGTTAGAATTGTCAGAAAATAAGCTGATCATAAAAGATGTGGAGAACAGAATTAGCAAAAATGATTATTCCTAAGAAGTGATTGCAGCGTTAAGGTTGGACATAACTGGGCCTGCTGTCACACCATCCTGAAATATCCTGACCAAAATGATTCTAAAATACAATAATTTTATCCATGGTTTATTTTAATACATAAATAATGAAAAAATACTTTAATTATATGGAAAATAGGAGAGGTTCCTTCACTTTGTTCACCTGACCCACACAGAATGACATGCCGCAGTTCAGAAATTTGTGCTGTCCATTCTTTCAACAGGTACTTAAAATCTCTAAAGAAAATGCCAGACCCTATTGAATTTTCCTATACAAATCACATTCCAGATGATTTGTACAACTCCAATTCAGCCTTCGTGTGTATGCATTATTATTATGAGACTGCTTTTTATTTTTTGCATTTGATTGTTGTCTTAATTAGCACACAGATGCAATGCAAAAAGGGAGAAAAATACCTTCTATCAGTTACTATACACTGAACACTGTAGTGTTTATTTGCACTCAATTATACATTTTTGTTTCACACTGCTTTTTGACTACATAGCACTTTGGCATTAAAGTTCAAAAACTATTTAAATAAATAATATATCTGGTAAAATAAATATTTGTTTGCTTGACTTCAAGGAGCAAGGACAAATTCTGTCTAGAATTTCAGGTACAAACAGAAACCTAAACAGTAATATAGCAGCCTGGTTTGAGAAGCAATCAAGCAAGGTAAAAAAATATTATCCAGAATCAACTAGTGTGTTTTGTATGAAATGTTTTTTATGCTCCTGTGTAAATACACGTTTCCAAGACCAAATGGACAAGAAAAAGAAGTGTTTCTTTTTTTAGCTGTATAATATGTGCATTTTATGAATCGGCTGTCAATGTTCTTGTTTCCAAAAGGTGCATTATTCCGTGAAGCACAGCAAGGAGCTAAAATGTTAGTCTATCATCACATTGAAAAAAAAATGAAGGAGAGCACATTACTCTGTATATTTTAAACCCTTCCACCTTTAATGAAGGTAGAATTGCATGCTAACAATCATATTTATGAGGCTATTCCAAAGTTTCAATGGGAGTCTTTTCCGTTCACTTCTTTGGGCTTTCAATGAAGGTAATTAACTGAAAGAAGTACTGTGATGGGGGAAAAATATTAAAAGCAAATAGGATTTATGGTCTGGATAATTCTGCTTCCAACTAGAAAATCTGGTACTATCCAAGGCCTTCATTTTTATTCTTACACTTTCTTAATATTCTCTGCTATTTTCATTTCCTCATCATAGTTCCATATAAATTGGTGAAGAAAAAAAATAAACACTATTTTTACTATTAAGAGAAAACATTAAGATAGACAAAAGGTTAAAATATACAATATGATTAATTCTAAATATACATTTTTATACTTTGCATCCCTGTAACATACATAACCCCAATTTTATATATCTGGCTTTCAACTGAATTATTTTTTCTTGAAATGTTTTCCTTATTTTACTCACTTTTAAACTTAACTGAGATTTAAACAAATTCTGCTTTTCTTTTTAGCCACAGGGATTTTAAATGGGAAAGTCCTACTCATTTTCAAAAGCTACTATACTATAAAAGCACACAGAACTTTATAGATGTACTAAATCATTAAAATGTTTCCAGCCAAAGAAAACATCAAATTCCTATTCACTGGGTTATTAGAAAATTATTATTTTTTAAATGGGAGAATAATTAAGAACAGATTTTTATTTCTGACAGCTCAGGCAACATGTGCAAGATTCAGAATAGTGACATTTGCAGCGATATAAATTTGATGCATCATTTTTCAATAGCTGTGAGATTAGCGCCAGTAACAGCAGGTAACTAAGGGCCAAATCCTTCTCTTTGATCTATACCACACTTCTCAAAAAATGTGGTATATCAAATATTGGAAGATGAAACTGAACAATACTCTCATCTACCAAAAAAAGTGAAGGCTTTTTAAAAACTTCACATTTGCAGTGGCACATTCCCAAAGTGCAGTTATTTTAGGCTAAATATGAATATTTTTAGAATCAAGCTTAAATTAGACATAACTTTCCTTCAGAAGCAGTAAAAGCTAAAGCTAATATAACAAGAAATTATTGACTGCATTAGTTCACACTCCTGCTCTCGCTAATATATTTGACCTCATGTTTGCTTTTCAATAGTATATCCATTTCAACAAATCCTTGAGATATATTGACTTTGATAAGAACTCAGAGTGAACAAAATTAGAAAAGGGAGTATGTCTATTTTAGTCCCACTCTTCGATGATGTTACATGGCTGTAGGTATAGGTACACTGGTTGAATACAAAGGGTCAAGACATCAATGAATGAATGACATTTGTTCTTAAAAGGTCTCCACCAAAGACTCTGAAAGAGACTAAGCTCTATTAAAGGAAATCTGATCTTCTGTTAAATGAAAAGATAGGAATGGGGAAGTCATTCTTCATTCTGGTGGAAGTTTATAACTGATTTCTCAGAAAGATCTGTGCGGGCCTCTGTACTGCTCAACATATACCTCTAAATAATCTGGAAATAGAAGTAGTGCGTTACGGAGGATTCAACAATGGAAAGACAAAAGTCAATTATAGAAAAAGTTAAGAATTTTACAGTATTGAGTAATGGAGCTATACAAAGGCAGAGAGTTCAATATATTCAACTTAATGTCCATGAGGGAAAACAGAGCTAACTATAGATACGTAGACTGTTATATACATATATATAACTTTTGGAAATAAATATGGTGTGTGTGTGCCTCTGTGTATATGTCTGTATATGTTTATTTTGCTGAAAACAATTCATACCATCATGCAGGAATTAATACTGTGGAGTTACTGGGGCCAGTTCTATGAAAATATCAGCACAATGCTCAATTTATGATCATCAAATATTACAACTGGTACATCCATAAAGTATAGAGTTTGTAGTTATAGTCCATTCAGCAATGCAGAGGAAAAGATAAAAAGAACTGGAAATAACAGATCAAAAAACATGGTAACAATTATGAAGCAACTTCTGTATGAAAATAAGTTAGACTAGCAGCCTTCAGGAGGTAAGGAGATGAATGGAGGAAAGATGACAAAATCGTAAGTGCCATACTGTAATTCAGTATTTTGCAAAATGCAAGAACCAAGGAGCTTCATAGCACTTCTAGACAAGCAAGAAATCCTGTTTTACATAATACTCTGTTATGCCATCATGCCCTATTAGACTTTGACATTCCTTAAATCAAAAATGATATATATTCAGTAGGATATCTTAAGAGAAAAATCACTTTAAGTTTGCTTTCTTATGCCTTATTTGTAATACAGGTTGGTGTTAGAAGTCAGATACTGAGCTACACGAACTTGCAGGTTGATCTAGTATCATTGTTCTTGTTGACTGCTTATACATCTTATAAATTTTAGAGAAGAAAAGTGAATACTGCTGTTCACTAAACATCATTCATCACTTAAAACAGCTTATAATGTGGACTTTTCCATGACGTGTATCCCTACTGTGTTTGAGACCTAATTGAGAAAGCTCCTCCTTTCAATCCTCAAATTATATTCTAAAGTTACACACTAATGTGTATCTGTGTCTCTAACAACTATAAAGCAAAAAACATATCTCTTTTTAGGAATGTTGCATTTCTTCTGCATCCTACAAATTTCATTCTCAAGGGAAATAATTGGTGATTGTATTGATGAAATTCTCCAATTCATGCTTCACCTATTATAACTAGTTTTAGAAGGTTTGAGTTTAGGAAACTGAAGGTTAGATTTTTCAAGAAGAATTTAGCACCTAACAGTGAACAAAAGCAACTACCAGATACTGAGCAGTTTTTCATTCTAGCCAAGTCATTTAGTTGCCTAAATGAGAGCTGAAGTCTGATAGGTAAGCTATCACCGAGAGCATCTCAGTATTAGTCCATTAGGAAAGTGTTTTTTTGACTGGTGCCTTGGGGTTCCTCAGTCTGTTTGTTCTACTTTGAGCTCTGTGAAAGAGCTGAAGGCTCTCGCTTGTTTTCTATGTGAATGAGCCATTAGAGTGTGTGGGAATGTTTTCATAGCACCATGCCTCTCCTGCCCTTTTCCACAAACCAAAGTACTTCACGTGTCTCCTCATATTAGCCCTGTCAGTAAACAAAGCCAGCTCTCCCAGGGGAGCACTGCTGTCAGCAGACGGTGACTAGCATGCAGAGGGGCATCTGACCCCTTGCACTCATTCCTGATGGGGAGATAAAGTCACTAGGGAGCTGACTGCCCATTTCTTCCCATCAGGCATCAGGAGAAAGAGAAGTTCACACAGTAACTTGCACAAGTGGCAGACAAAACACTGTATGTGAATATAAGCCTTGTATAGCCCTTCCCTGAGGCATGAAGAAACACGCTTGGAGACTAAAGTTTCGTAGTGAGGAGTTTACATTATCCATTAGCTTGGCATTAGCTGAATGCTTCAATATTCAAAGTGAACATGCAGGAGAAAAACGCATTTGGAATTCATCTATGAAGATAAAGCAAGGAAAGTAAAATGGGGTGGGGGGGTGAGAAGAAGCATGGTGTGATTAGAAATAACTGATTTACATAGAGAACTTTCCCTGTAATGGAACTGGTTTTGATATCCAATTTATCTTCGCAATATATAAATATTGCTGTCCTGGCAAGAGATTGAATGACTCTATTATAACTTGGGGTTACTGCACTCACTCAGGCACATTTGCATAAAAACACTGTTGGTCAGTGGTAAATCTGTCTCTGGCAGCAGTTTGTCTTCAAAGAGAAGGGGCTCCATATCTTACTAACTGTAATCAAACCCTAGTAACCATCACGCTGGAAATTTTTTGGTTCAAGTTAAAACACTGGACAAGAATTTGAAAGCTGGTATGATGCCAGAGGATCCTTGAAAAACTCCCAAGCTCAACGCTCTTCACCTCATGAATGTTTCAGTATCTTCCTAGAACACAGTATGTATTAAATCTCCAGTTACCCTTTATGCAGAATGTGGGGCTGCTTACATATGCAAGGATAGGGACTACTGTTGCAAAAAATACTAAAAACGTGTAAACAGTAAATCATGTGCAATCTGTACATCCTGGGTTTTGTTATGTCTTCCTTTGGAGAAGCTACCTGAAGTAACATGTCACAATATTTATTATTGTTTATATCAGTGTTGTACATGGTCCAGATGATGTCAAGGCTCTGTTTTGTTACTGATTCACAGACATATACAAAAGCAGTTTTCCTACCCAAGAATTTATAGACAAATATAACAGACAAAGAATTGGGGGAAAATATTATTATGTCCATTTTACAAAGTAAAAATTGTACACATATATGTTTAGGTCCTGCAAAATATTTGTTCTCATATTCAGCTGTATATATTGTGTGTAGACCCACAAGAGTCATAATATTATTTCTACCACATAAAGTTAAGCACATGAGTTTGCAGAACCGACCAAGATCACAGGTGAAGTTTGTGGCAGAGACAGGAAATAAATCAGCAAATCCTGAATTTAAACCTTCTGTTTTCAAAAGTCTGTTTTCCTTCTTAATGTTGAATTCAAAGATATACATCAAGTCCTATATCTATAGTATTTGACCCAGTTTCAAGTATTTTGCATTGCTGAGTTTGCTTGTAAACATTAAAAATCTCAGGTGGATCTACACATCTATTTCATGCCAGTATTGATTCTCTAGTCTTTATTCTTCATATTTTGTTTTCCTGTTTTTAAAACAAATCAAAACAAGCTAAGCCTGCCTTTCAGGCTGAAGGAAAGTATATCACTGCTGTAATTCTCACCCTGGAGAGATACTCAGATATGGTGATAATAAATTAAGTAAATATTTTATATACATAAACACAAAAGTGCATACACATTTTATACCTCTGTGGACATACACACATATGATATACATTCATATGATGTGAGAAATTCAGTAGATTTTTGCTCCACCATCAGAACTGATGATGCACTAACTAGCTCTGTTGGAGTAAGAATTCAAAGGTGCTAGCTTTGACACTTAAAATGAACACAGTCAATAAAATCCTATCTCTGCTGAATTCAGTGGCATAACTCTTAATGATTTCAGTGTAACCTGAATCTCACCCAGTATCCCGTGCCCTGCATCAGTCTATCACAGAGACTCTATCCTCAGATGGAATCATTTAACAGATACAATTCAGCCTACTATTGTGTAATGGATTTTTTCTGTGTACATAGTCATCTTCTGACACTCATTAATCACAGAATGACAAGTTTTCCCCAAAAAGCAGGAGGACAAACAAAGAAGAATCAGTCCTTATAATTAAATATTTAATGAAACTTTTTATGTGCACAGAAGGCCTTTGTAAAACTTTTCCTTAAGTGAACTTATTTTTTTTTCCCAGCTTAGCATGGGGAAGGACAGGAGAGTTCTTCATAGAAACTTTTTTCATTAATGGTAAAAGAAGGAAAGAAAAAAGAATCCCAACAGCCAAATCCAACCCACCCCCAAGAATTCAAATTAAATCACTTCCACCTAGAAACTACCCCCAAATACCAACATTTAGATGTTCAAAATTTGAAACAAGAGATTTCAACTTCCAGTTTGGGAGAGCATTATGTATAAGCCTTTTATGGTAAAGTTTGCCAGATAAAATGCATTCTTTTTAATGGATTTATTCTTTCAATAGTTTGAGGTACAATTGCATCGAACATGCTGCTGCACCAAAAAGTTCTCTATTATTTTAATCTGTATTCTTTTAAAAGTTATTTGTTCAAAAGGATTTCAGTGTGTTACTCTTATACCCCCTTCATCCAACAGAACAAAAGCCGTTCTATGAAAGGAGTCTAAACTTGGACAAACCATTTAAAAAAAAAAAAAAAAGCAAAGTTCCTCTCTGTTTTTATCAAATTTGATTGCTGCAGCTGTTCCCAGTTTCTGTATTTTAAAAATAGCCTTATTCAGTGCCTTGTTGGCTAAAGGCCAGAGTACCATTAGAACATGCTGTACGGAAAACCTCTATTCAGTTACAGATACAGAAATATATTTAAGATCAGTGGGGGTCATCTGCAGCAAACACTTGTATGGGGGAAAATGGAATTTTAATGTGCTTGGATGGCTCACCACTTTAAACAGATATTTAAGAATTTCAAACCGGATATCTTTCTATTTGTATCAGTACTATCATATTACTAAGCATCAGGTACAATACAATATGAGCAAGTCAAGATCATTTCAACTAACAAAAATAGATCTAATTCTCAAATTACTCCTTAGTAGTTCTGGTATTCACTTTAAATGGCTCCTAGTAATATTGGATATTTGATTAGCGTATAAAAACGCCACAGCTTAGAAAAGAAAAATACAGTAATATTGATGGAAATGTAGAAATCTGATCAATGAAAACCAGCTTTGATTTGTACATTTCTAGGAGGACTAGTACTAAGAGGGGATAAATATTCCCTTTCTGCAGAGTAGCAAACTCCAGTAATGGCATTATCCCTATATTTATCCACCAAAGTTTTTCAATTATCTGCCACAAGGAAATGTTCATTCCATTTACATGAGTATTAAAACTCCTTTTGATTAAAGTAGTAGCGATTTTGCTACAAGACTTCAGAAACCCTCAGAGATGATCTTCATTCCTCTTCGTCTTCATGAGAACCAATTCCATTTCTTTCCTCTACCATGCTAGTATTCCTTGGTGTTTGGAGACCACACTATGCAGAATGGATACTGGTTTGACCAACAGCAGTATTTACTTATGAACCAAGAACCTAACTCAGGAAAGTATTCTGAACATCAGTGAGATGTCTCATAGATTACTTCTAATCATTTATGATGGTGTAAAATGCCTGTGGTAAAGCATTATAAGTTACATATTTCTACTGCAGCTGGGGAGGGCATCTTCAGCATGGTAGAAATATCCAAGGTGATTATTTGAATAAGTAATAACAGGAAAGAAAATAGCAGTCATGGCATTGATACAGTGTATTGAGCTTGCTGAGACTCCAAGTTCTCAGTGGCTGGTTTGCCTCCTAAGTGTCTTTCCCCTCACTCCCTCAGCATCTGGGTAATTTTAGTTAAATAAATGCTACAATCACACTTTGGATTGCAGTTTCCATTATAAACATTGCTCAGATCTTCTCTTTGCACAGAAGGAGCATCAGGAAATTGAATGAAGTCAAATCCAGTGAACCCTGGGGCATCTATGTAAATCACAGTGTCTTCTTAAACTTCCCGCAGTCAGTGAAATTAAAGAAGCTTTTATTTAGTTTCCCACAAAACTAAATGTATTTGGTGTTGTCTGAGGTGGCCTAGGATTTCCAGAACATTTCCAGTGGGCTGACAAGTTTGACAAAGGAGCAACAGAAGAAGCACACGAAAGGATGGTATCTTGAGAGGAAATCTATTGGTGTTAGAAACTTATATATGGAGAATTGAAGAAAGCTTAGAATTTTCTCCTGACAGTGATTCAGAGGAAGAGTCTAAGAGGTCTGTTTTTCTGGAGAAGCATATTTTTCTGTTGTCACCAAGAAGAATCTTGGGAGACAAGTTAGCTTGGTCAACATAGGAGCTCTGCTAAATCTACCACTCAAAGTTACCCCATGTTAACTTCTTTGTGGAGGCTAAGGCCTGCAGAAGTGATACAACCTCTACTTGCTCATTGTTTGGTGGGCGACAAGTTTGCTTGTTACCTCCAGGACTGAGCTCCAAGTACGTGAGTAGATTCTCACAGGTCTTATTTTCCTTGCATTTATTCTGTTCTCATTAGTTGTCATTGGGGGTTTTGGTCTCTGCTATCTAATCTTGTTACATAAAGACAATTGCAGATATTTTTCTTCCTACCTGAACCACACACATTGCTAAATATTCCATGTTTTTTGTACTATTACTGGTTCACAAGACATCCAGGATATGCTGAAATCATTTTTTATTGGAGAAACCATAGGGGAAAGTTACCTCTAATAGTGCTGCAAGAAAATGTATTTGATGTGCTTTACATGGAACAACATTTCAAAGGACCACAAAAAAAGCAAAAATAAATACCTTATTATACCTTTCAATATTTCAGATATTAATGACTGACATAAAGATATTTTTCAATCTCTTTTGTCAACAGTTACTTACAACACAATAGGAAGAAAAAGCTATTTCCATAACTGTGATCAAGTACAGAACACTTCCAAATTTTTTCTCAAGGACAAAAAGACCAGAGTCAGCCACAAGTGTCACAGTAGCAAGACTCAAGTTATTTTTAGTGATCCAGTTCTGAACAACATAACATAGAAAAAAGAAACTTTATTTAATTCCAAACAAGAAAAGAAAAGATTAATTACAAAAAAACCTGGATCTGGTTACAATTTATTTTTTATGGTATTCTGCCACAAAAGGAAGGCCACAATCTTTCACTAAAAAAAGTGATCTGAACTATAATACCACTCACAACATTTCAGGTATCTGAGAAATACAGAAGCAAAGTCTTTAGCCAGAGCTAACTCCTCCCACGATCCTGTGCTGAAAATCTCCACTGAATGGATTTGCCTTAGAGAGATTTGATATGGTAAGAAAAATATATTCTCAAGGATTTTAATACAAAATAGGAGACCTAGAAAACTAAAGAGATTATTCTCATCTTATTTTCATTCTCATTTTTCACTCTCACTTTTTTTTTCTGAAGGATGGAGAGTATGTTTCTCTTACATGAGAAACAGATAATGAGATCAGAGTTATGTGAAAACATACATGTTAGTTGTTTTCAGACTGGACTACACTAAACATGAATATGACAATCCTACTCCAAATAACAGTCCTCACATCTGAGTTCCTGAAAGTAGTTCTGCTGCAGTAATTCCTGACCAGCTATGTTCAGATAGTTCCAGAAGGTGGACGAGCCTTCCAGTTACTTACTGGCATTGTGATGTTGGTTGACACATTCAGGAAATTATCTTTGCTTTCTAACTTCACTAATTCATCTTTATTATATATCTTTGTTTAAATTCCTTTTCTAGGCATTGGGGCCAAAGCTGAAATAGTATGTATATAGGATTACTTTTTTTCCATTCAGACACATATGAACTTGAGAAGTTGAATACCGAAAAGTAAGGGTGGGAGGGTTGTTTTTTGGTTACATATGGAAATTCATCTGGAAGGACAGAAGATTGTTCACGCATATTCTTGCAATTTTTACCTTCTAGGCTACATTCAACAAAATTCTAAAACAAATTTTTGAAGGACCTTAATTTTGGTCTCTGCCCAACAAATCATTTAAGCATGAATATTGAGTAACGTCAAAAGGACTACATCCATGTTTCAAGTATGACTGTTAGGTGCTCTGTTTATACAGGCCTATTGCTATGGTAACCACTTTATGGTACATGCTTTCAGAATACTAATTATAAAGCAACATAAATAAGGTTGTGTACAAGAAGCAAGTTCAAATTTACATATTTGAGGCATCTGAAAATTCAGCCTTACTTGTATAATATACTATGTGCTTGATTTTGAAAAGTATTTTTGATCACTGTAATTCATGCATTGTAATGCTAGCTGCATTTTCTTTTCCATAACACTACTTTGCACTGGGATCAGCAGCACAAGAGGAATGCAATATACAAAGGGAATTAAATTAAAGAAAGCAAAAATGCAGGTGCACTAATAAATGGGTGGCCTTTGGAGTACAGTATTTATGTGTGCCATGCCAAGCTAAACAGAAACCTAAATATTACACACAAGAAGTGGTACAACAAGAACATCTGTCTGTGCTGGGGGACTGAACTGGCATGGCTAACACCTCCAGTGCCAGGTGCAAAGGACATTTCAGTACAGCTTGAGTGGTTTTGACTGCTAGCATCTGTATACATCAGATTATCTCTTCTTTTACCTTCATATTCCACTAGAGTATTTGTATCATATATCTGGCTTTAGATTCTAGCATAGCAAAAGACAGGTTGCAATCCTTCATTTCCTGGATCTTAGGCACAGGGTTTTTTTTCATTTGGGTCTTGCTTGCCACAGAAGCATAAAGCCAGAGTGACTAGCAATTTCTAAGTGTATGGTTGAGGAAAATGAGCATTTTAACCTGAGAAGAAAAGAACCATTCAAGGAAGAACTGTACCTTTGATCTATTTAACATGGATCAAAGGCCTATAGAGAAAGTTTTCCTCTCTAAAATACTAAAGTTGGACTAAAACTTCTCATTTCTCTGAGAATATCCATTCTCGTGGGAGATACTACATTTTCATGTAAAGTCACTTTTTAAAATCAATCTTCAAAATAAAAAATTTTATTTCAAGTGATGTACCTGATTCATAAGAATATTGGTAATATTTGGTAGAAGACTTAAAACACTTGAAAGAATGTAACAGCTGTCTGAAATGATGGGTAGGAAATGCAAAACCAGTCACTTGTGACATACTCATTGAAGTCCAAACCTAATTATCTTTGGAATATTTGAGATTCAAACAGAGTTCATTGAGACCATGACCTACTGAATTAAGGGGCTCAAGCTCAATCTTTTATTTCTTAATTAGGCAAATATTTCAGGAATCAATTGTTGTTTAAACCTGAAAACTTATAAAAACTACCAGTGGCCATGCTAGTTCAAGTTAAAGTCAATGATCTGTTTACCACTACCATGACACCAATGAAAGTTGAGACTGTTACAAGGACTGTAGAGGGGAAAAAAAAAAAGGAAAAAAAAAAGAAATATAAGAATAGTTCTTGTATTCTGGGATAACAAAATCAACTCGTGTTGATGCACTGCTAATGAGTGTGAACCACAGCTCTCCAGGATTTATTTGTCCAGCACTTCTAACAAAACCTACATTTCTATTCAAGACAGGAACAAAACATCGCCAATAGTAAAACAGGACATAATGAGCTTTGAAGGAATTTCTTCAAAAAGCTGTTTCTTTCTCCTGGCAATTACAAATCTCCTCCTTCCATCCCCAGCCACTGATAAAACCTCTTGAATATGCCTAATAAATACTCCAAAAAAGGAAAGGACAAATTATTTAAGTCTACACTTCTCTAGGAATTGGGCATTTTTTTTACCACATTGTAAATTATCTTTCTAACCTTCTAATAAGGTGTGACAAAAATGAAATAAATACAAATAAATCCACAGGGAAGAGACTCAAAAGAACATGACAAAAGCTTGATTTTAGGGGAAAAAAAAAAGAAAAAGCTATAAAAAATTTTAAATCCCTACTCACTCATCTTTTCTTGTTAGTTAGTTCGAACGCCAAATTTCTTCGTTATTTTTTGACCCGATATGAAACACCATCTGGTAAAAGCATGTTGCAATTCTAAATAAATGAAATAATTGGGTGGTTGATTTAAAATATCTTTCATAAATAAGTATTACTATACATTAGCAAAGCTCACTTCATTCAATTTCTGAGCTCTGATGCTGTGCTGTGATTTTTTTCTCTCTGCAGGACCTGGGATTCCCAAGCAGTCTCATGTCTAGTGATAGACTGTCATGAACCTGATGAACTTCCACAGTCACACAGTATCAGATGCATATGTCCATATGTTTAATCTGTATTTATTGTATGCGTTGTTATTATTATTGCTAGACAAGGGTAACACCACAGACTCATCAGAATCATTGCCCTGAGGATGAGATCACAGCCTGAGGGTCCTGACAGATCTGCAGCAACAGATTACAAACCAGATGGCTGTGGTTATTCAGGAGACATTTCAAAAGTGGATCAAATGTCCCTGTCGTAAGACATCTCAGTCACACTTCAAAAAAATCTTTAGAATGATTTTGGCCAACCAATTACTTCAATCTACTACCACAAATGCGTCAAGGTCTGAGGAGATCATCCTATTGCTGAAATCCTAGAGATGTATTTTTGTGTCTGCACAGACACATTTGCCAGTCTGTGAGGTCTTCTGCAGAGTGCAGAACACCTTCCTAGGCATACATCACGGGAGGAATCAGGTCAGAAGAGACAAAGGAGTCATTGATAATTTGGATACATGTTACGGCATTGCTCCTCAACAAGTTATGACAAGCATGGAGCAATAGTGAAAAATAAAATATTTGTTAATGATGAAAAGTGGTGTAGAGAACAGCGGTTGGTCGTAAGCAAACATTTTGCAGCTATAAAGACCCAGCTGCTTTGGCTGACTAAAATGAAAAGGAACAATCCTTTAGGGGTTGTGAAAGAACACCTCACAACTGATGGATTATATAGAAAAAAAGTCTACTTTATACGCATAAGTATAAAGCATTCGTAGTCATAGTCCTCTTTTCATAACATATCTAATTGCTTTGATTTGAGAATCCTGGGTAAGTGTGTCATGCACTAAATGAAAACCTGTTCACAGCTGTTGAAACTGGTTTGTTCTGTATGCCTGTTTTGTCTGCCTGTTTTGTCTTTCATTAAATATTCATTTATTGATATTAGACTTATAAAAAATTTAGCATAATTTTAATCCTCCCCTATATGAATAGGAGAAATTAAAAGAAAAGAGAGTTCTTCCAGGTTTATAGGTATGTGTGATATAAATTGGTGATATTTCCAGAAAATGACAACAATATCAGGAATCCATGAGAAAAAATGTCTTGCACATCACCTAAATATTTAACTACAATATCAGCTTATGTTAATCATATTTAAAGAGTTGGGTTAAATATGCTGTAATTTTGCCATCAACCCACATGAATCAAACCTTTATTTAATAACTGTAAAACCTGCCATTTGCTACTTTTAAGGTATCTAATTTCTCACAGCCAATAATGGTCACTAGAGTTACAAAATGCTAAAAATATCAACGTTCTTGAAAATATCGTTTGAGTTCTTACTGCAGAAGCTGAAACATCTGTAACGGTATGGCAGTTATCAGCTTCTTGTAATTTCTGGCAATGTTCAGTTAAAAAGACTTTAAAAGGACAAGTAAAAACATTAGTGTTTTGACTACTTGTAAGAAACTAGTATGTATACAATTAATATAAAGGGAACTGCCAAGTCAATCTGAGCTTAAAATTCAGGAGCTTGTGTTATATTTGTTTTATTTATTTTTTAATTTTTATGAAAACCCCCAAGCTGTTGCAAAACCAATTTAACATTCCAGGTATTTTAATTAATAGAAACATTGTTAAATTCAACAGATACACAAAAAATAATTAAGCAAGAGCAGAAACATCTTTATACAGTTAACATATGAAAAAAACCAAGATGCCTCATCCTGATTTACGCAAGGAAAAATCAAACAAAATCAGTCTAAGAACAAATGTTCTCTCAATAGAAAGCATAGAGAAAGTTCAACAAAATTTGACTCAACTTATATTCAGATATAATGGGAACTGGACTCAGTTCTAAATCTGTTGAATAAATGGAAAAGTATCCTCTCAGAATAAAACAAAATTAATTAATGCTATTTTGATTATAGCATGAAAATAAACAAAAACAAAGAGGAAGATAAAAGGAGAGTAGTAAGGGAAAACAGTAAATTGCTAAGTTTTGAGATTTTTTTTCTCCATCTTATATTTTCTTCCAAAATATCCTGGAATATGACATTGCCAATGCTAATTCCCATTGCTTAAACAGTTCTTTATATCATCAAAGCACAGTCTACACACTAAAGTTCATAGCACTTACCACGGAAAATACAATGTACAACACTATATGAAGTCCAGAAAACTGTGGTCTTCACATGAGGACTGAATTAAAGTTTGACCGTCTAAATATTGGAAGTTTCTATGTTTTGAGGTCTAACTCTGTAGCTTCAGATTCTTCTTTTAACTTACTTTTTATGTTCAGTGTAAATAAAACATAAAAGCAAAGTAAGTTTACAAAATTTTCCACATGCATATGCAATAAACATTTTATATAAATTTTATGTTTATCTAATCCTACTTCTTGTAAATTCTTTTCATTAAATTTTTAATCTTGTAATTGGCAAAAGCTGTTGGTTAAAAATTTATTTAAAGCTTTATCAAACTGAAATTACATTTTGCTGAGCCCCCATCCCACAGATTTTCTTGCTGCAATATTTTAGCTGTAAAGGCTAAGACAAAGACTGCCTATTGCTTTTCCTGTTTCACAAACTAGGACCATATTTTGAGGTTGTATCATAGGAATCATGACTACTGCTAATAATATGTAGTATAGATCTTTATTTGGGATCTGCTCCAAAGCCTGCCAGTTCTGTGGGAATAAGATAACCACCATGTGTTTGGTATCTTAACTTTCTAAGTGGATGCAATATCAGATGAGTTGTGTAAGACATTATTGCTTAAACACTTTCATTTTATTTTTATCTATATATTAATCACAGAGTGACAAAGACATAGGGAGGAAAGTCAGGGATTTTGAATTCCATTCAGCTCATTTATATAACTGCTATGTAACTTGAGAAAAGCCACCATATCTCATTTACAATCCTAGTCCAATTGTAGCTATTGAATTAAAAAAACTATTTACAGTTGCTATAGTTCTGGATTCTTCTGGATCTCATGGAAGTGGGAAAACCTTAATTTATACACATTCTTACAAAATTTTCCATACTCTGGTTTCACATGTGAAATCAATGATCAGTCATGATCATGAACAAAACACCAAGCAGATTGCGAAGCTCTCCAGGGCATGGATCACTTTTTTTGCTTGTTTAGTACTCTGCTCCCTGTAACTCCACTGTCTGATTAGGCTCCTTAGGAGGTACTGGAATATACATAAATAATAAGCAAGAGGAGACGATAAAAAAAAAAAATAATTGCTACTATTAATCTATGAGATTAAGATGTAAACTACATGCTTTGCATCGCACTGCTGACTCCCAAGGGAGGTTTGGCAGAGTGTGTGCACTAGGCAGTATCACTGAGCAGTGCTCCCTCCCCAGTTCAGCAGAAATTCCACCCCAGCACAGACTGATGATTAACTTTGTATTTTCCTTGGCTGAGTTGAAAAGTGTTTCTCACTTTAGCTCAATCACTCAGCCTTCTTGAAAATGCCAGCTTACTGTTCACAACTATTTTTCCATCCATGGGGATTTTAATAGGCATGAATGAGGACAGTTATGAAAGAAATTCACAGTATAAAGGAAAATCCTTAAATTCAGTTATTATTTGGGCATTCAGGCTTCACATCTTTTTCAAGCTGACTAGCCCTTGCTCATCTGAACAATGCCAACGATCTCCTTCTAGGCTGACCATCATAAAGCCACTTGTATACAGTAGCATGGCTTTTCTCTGAGCTTGTGAGTGTGCCTGCAGCTCAATAGGACTATTCACATGAACAGATGTTACTCAATGTGAGCACTGGTTGCAGAATTAAGCCTGTCCTTGCTCTTCCTCTTGCTACAAACATCAGCTGCTCAGACATCCAGACTTTTTTTTTTTTTAATGGCTTTTTGCCATACACAAAGCATATAAAATGACAACTGTTGTAATTTACAAAATAAGAAATAAAAAATCCCCCTATATTCCATTAGCACTTATATAAAATAATGTTTATATACTCCTCCATATAGTTCCTTGTATACACAACAATAAGAAATTAAAAGTCCATTTAGCTGTTTGGCATAATATCTTGGGGCTTTCACAGACAAACAGAAACCTCTATCTGGTCATTTTAAAGTATATATTTGAACAGGTATAGAAGGATGTTGGATCAACATTGAATTTTTATTTTCATACCATACTACAAAAATTGATGAGTTTACAGATTATGTTTGGCTTATTACAACTTTTTTTTTCATTACAACACAATTTTTTTCCATACCAAATTAAATATATCTTTTAGAAGTATGTAAAACAGTTTTAACCATTGGAAAAAATCCTAAGAATTATTAGACAGACAGGTAATGTAATGTTTTGAAAATTTTAACCTAAAATATCTCATAATATTTCTCTATCTAACTACCCTCCTCAATTTTAACCAAATTGTGACTGTTACAACCTAAACTCACATTTGGTGTAAGATACTCCGACTTAAGACCTGAGTGTTAACACTTGATTGTGGAAATAAATTACATATAGTATTTGAAAATGAACAGTTACAATAATACTTCCCATGCTTATCGCCTTCTTATTTAAGAACTGAAGGCATTTTATTTAGCATTTTGCTTTTGGGTGATGGCCAAAAGTGATCATTATTAGTGTCTTTTTGACCATTTATATTTTTAAATCTCTCCAAACTGATTCTGTGCTGAAAGCACAGCTGAGGCTCACAAATAAGTCAGAAAAGGTACAAAAAGATCCTTTGAAAATGGAAAAGAAAAATACCTGAAGAGAGCAAGCTTCACAAGTAGCAACTATACAACGAGGTTTAAAGACCAAATCAGGCTTGTGGGGCTTGTTTTTGTTTGTGTATTCTTTCCTTTTCTGTGTTATATAAAAATCTTCAGTTATTTCTCTTTGTTGCAAACTGTGAACCCAGTAGCCTAGGAATAAAAATCTGGGAGGAAAACTTTAAGGGAAATACATTTCAGATACAGCTGGACCAGG
Organism: Corapipo altera; assembly: GCF_003945725.1. Taxonomy (NCBI): domain Eukaryota; kingdom Metazoa; phylum Chordata; class Aves; order Passeriformes; family Pipridae; genus Corapipo; species Corapipo altera. The sequence continues at coordinate 7,038,335 of NW_020884880.1, forward strand.
TGGTCCAATTTGCCAGTTTACAACTAATTGGCAAACCATTTGCTCTTCTGCAGACCCCTGGTACATCACCTGTTCTAATGATTTGTCAGAATTATGGCTAGTGGATCCACAGCCTATTCTGACAGTTATTTAAGAACCCTTGAGTGAACATCATCTGTCCCCACTGATTTGTGTATATATTTTGGTTTTTTAGGTATTCTTTTACTCCCTTATCACTCATTGCAAATTATTTTCATTAAGTGTTAACTCACTGCTCTTCTATGTATACATACTGAAAAAAACAAAACCTGAAGACAGGATGAGGAAGGACAAGGAAAAAAACCCTACAAAACCCTCAAAACAAATCTTGATGAATATTTCCAAAAAACTGAAGGTTTCCTGCTACTTGGTGAGTACCAACACATGCTAAATGGATACAGATGCATGGTTATGCCATCTAAGATTACTCCTATTTAGCTGGTACAACCACATTTGCCAACAAACAAGGGAATTTGGAACACTTACTATCCCCTTCCCCTCTCCTTCCATGCCCATAAATTACTCTCAAGGGAAATAATCTGAATAGTACCAATAATTTCTGAAGCACCAGACATGCAGCTGTAGCCCTAATTTACAGGGCAAAAAACAGGGTAAAAAGACTCAGAATGACCAAACAACTTCTCCCAACCCAAACCTGTAATAACAATGACCATTTCCTACAGTAAAGCATACATTACCTTTTTTATAGTCTACTATTTAGTTCAGATTTCTTATATTACCACCTTTCAGTTCCTCTGAAAAGTGCAAGTATTTTCTGGCCTAGTATCTTGCTCTAGCAAAATTCATAACATATACTTACTAGTCTTTTCCTTTTTTTCTTATTTCTTGTTAATTCCTTCATTTTCTCAGCTTATGGAGAACCACGTCGGTACTCCTAGTACCAGAACAGCCATCTGTTGTGTCTTTATTATTGTATCATTCATTCTATGCCATGTTCCATGTCCTGCCACCTCTTACTAATGCTGCTTACTGGATACTGGCACACTGATTCTTTTAATGTCACAGTATCTCCTTTTAAAACACAGTATATTTTAATTCTGTTTAGACGTAACTGTTTTATTCACTATTATCACAAATTGCAATGCACTGCATCTAAATGCTAGCCCCTCTGTTCAGGGGATGCTGAAGGAGGAAGGAGCTGAGTGTATCCAACCCTCCTACAGACACACACCCAAGTTCCCTGTCTCAGAAAAAGAGAGACCTTCCTCCATTAAGTCTCTCTTCATTGGCTGCATAGGGAAGAAGCAAGTGTCAAAAACTCCCTTTTAGGATCTGATTACTTTAACCACATTACAAGACGGGCACTGATGAATCAACAATTCCTCTTATTAGGAAAGAGAATTATAGCCACAGAAGCAGTACTGAGTGATTAGCTCCTGATAGTAGGTGATACCCTTAGGTTTTAAGCCCTACAGAAGAGTGTCTACCAGTTTTCATAGCATGTTGGAGGACCATCCATTTAGCATGTGAGAACAACAATAATTGTCATGGGATTAAGAGGAAAGTATGAAAAAGTATTCCTGAAAACAGGAGCATGGATTCAGCTACACGCAAAGTAGGAGAACAGTACCCAGGTATCTTTCCAGAATGAGGCCCCTAACTAGCAGTGCACAGTGAAAAAGTAAAGGACCGGAAAGAGTTATCTGTGCTCCTGACTAGTATGGCACTTTGGTAGCTCCCTGTCTGAACTAAGTCACAACAGATCTTGAGGTAGAAAGCACACTTCTCTCTCTCCAGATTAATGCTAGAAGTTACAGCTGTTCTCACTATCCAACCAAGCAGGTAGTTTCAGGCAACTGTTCGGTGCCTAAAGCATTTCAGTTCCTGGAAGAAGTGGTAGAAGTTAAAAGTATGAATCTTTGTCTGTGGTTTAGATGGATTTTAGGCACTTCAATCACAAGTTGTATTTAGATTGTATTTAGATTCATGGGATCCCATCTAATTATTAATACTAATATTTTGATATTAAAATTGATTTCACAGAACCGACCGGACTACTTTCTCCTGTAGATCTTACCAAATGTTGCAATGCAGAGTGAAGTGTTATGCTGCATACTGCTTAATTTCAATGCCCCAAGCCCAAGTATTTTGCCTTTAACTTCTTGAAAGTCAAAGTTTATCTTAAAAATTAAACAGTTCCTAAACGAAATACAATTAAATTATCAAAGTCTGATATGTGTTTATTACAAACTACATGCACTTTTACAAGTTGAACACTAGGATGAGATTTAAATTATGTTGTTTGTCCTTCAGATTCCTGAATGTCATCTTTTGACCTTGGGAATTTCTGTAGCTAGATTATAAACTTGTGATAGAATAAGGAAAACACTGAATTGTTCCTTAACAAGGACAGTATAATACTCTACTCATCTGAAAGAACACTGCATCTCATAGTGGAAAAAACCCTGGACCTTCAGCAAATACTAAAGGAAAACAATAAATTGTATTAATCCAAGGGACAAAGAATCATGCTCAAAAATATTATCCCCTGATAGTGGGCAGCAAACCAGTTTTTATGCGACTTCAATGTAGCAACATAAAAATCTCGTTTTATGCTACTCCTGTGTATAATATGTACTATTTACTACACTGTGCTTTGGGCTCAATAAAGCCTAAAGAAGTTCTACACGCTATGTTAGTATCAAATTTTTCTCTCCCCAAATTGATATGCATCATGTGTTCAGAAGAAAAAACATGTGTAAATCCATACACAAAATACCTATAATAAATAATAAGACACTAATAATATGTTCCAAATTATAGTGTACAGACCTCTGTTTTTAAAGCACAGATATTTTATAGGGATGGAAACCTGGTTGAAGGAAGCTTTTGCAGTAGAGTATATAGTTTTACAGGGGAAAGAATTAGACAAATTGTTCCCCCAAAGAAAAGTAAGGTAAAAGAGGGGTAGAGAAGAATTAAAAGCATAAATACTCATACTACACTTACATAAAGAAAAACATTTGAGAAAAAGAAATAAACAAGCTCTGATCTCTTGACTGATCCCGGGAAACAATTCAATTAAAATAATCAACATGCCAGATCTCCCTTCCTGATTTGCTTAAGTAAGCTTGCATTTGCAATTGTAGAATTAGATTGTGCATATATATATGTGAGTGCTCCCCTCCATCTCTTCTCCCCCAGGGAAAAATCAAAAACTTACATGGGGTCATTTAGCAAACATCATGGGGGATTAAAGGACCTTAGTTCCTAGAATTCTGGCTACATTAAATATAGGACATGTATACATTAAAAGAGGAATCTGGCTCAGATTTAACTCAGCTATTGCTTTGCTAGTGTGGCTGACCAAACTTCAACTGGGTTATGTGCGGTTTTGGTCAGGAACTCTGCATTTGCTCCATAGGTTTTAATTTTTATTAGTTTCTATTCTACCCAAACTAAAAAGTTGAAACACGCATTTTTATTGTATCACCTTTTGAAATATCTGTACAAATGAGGTGCATATAACTTAACAAATGAACAAAAAAAAGGCACCAAACTCCAAATAACCTGGCTAGAAGAATAACATAGCACTATGTTTCACTTTGAAACATAAAGTTCCAACATAAGTCAAACATTTCTGAAACAGTGATAAAGTGTTAAAGGTCCGTAACGTAACTGAAGGTTATACTCATAGTAAAAGACACATTTCCAGTCAGAGTATAGATTATGCCTTTGAAAACAGGAAAAGAACCTGTTTTTTTTAGTGCTGCAACAGGCAAAGTTACAAGAATATCAGTGATGGATACAGCAGAGCACACTGACAATGATGAGAGTGTCTCTGATGCTCCCTGATACTATCCCCACATAGGATACAGCACTTTGCTAGAAAGACACACAGTCCATAGACTCAGCAGGAATAAAGTACCTGTAATACTATTGTATGCTACGTCAAATTGCACCTACAATAAATTCATAAGATGATAATGATATTTCTCAAGGAATAATACAGAAAAGGCTCAAAGGGCTTAGACAGTCATAGCTACACAAGTGATGGTAACCCCCAAATTACTGTATTAAGTAGTTTTTCTGTTTCACAGGATTCCCACTGCTTGTATTTTTTATTTGTATTTTGCTACACAAAAGTATTTTTTGGTAGTTCACACTTTTCTGAAAATATTATGAAAATTGTTCATCTTCACATTTATTTAAACTTACTATTTTAAATAATTTCCCTCAATTCTCTAGATTTCATAAATATAGTATTATAATTTCTAAAATTTTTTCAATAGATTATTTGGTAATTACTATTTTGTAATTATATTTTCACTCCTTTTGTGACCATAAAGAGAAAGATATTTTCCTAAAAATTTAAGAGAACACAATTCAAATTAAAAAAAAAAAAGTATTTTAACAATAGTTACTTAGATACATTTTTCCATGCCATTTTCACACAGCACTAACATTCAGAGCTATTTAGCCTCCATATTGAGGATTTCCAACTTCAATATTTGCATAAAGATTAACTGAATCATGGCGAATTAAATCACAAACCTTCACATAGTATTTTTTATTTTTAACAATTTATAATTTTAGATTGCTTCTAGCATATGAAACCATGCTGCAGTAAGGATAAAGATTTTAGAAAGAACAGTTGCGAATACTGTTAGTTCTATGTGAAAAAAAAAAGTCACTAGATTTTCACTTTCAGAACTCTGAAAATAATTTTTAAGAACAGCTGAATATTGCCATTTCACCTGCTGTCTCTTTACTCAATAGAAATCAGGTAACAGCAGAGTTCATGTGGTTTAACTTTGTACAGGCACTGGGGGGATTCATGGCTCCCCCCCGGTACAGATCTGAGCTTCCCGAACACCGTTACAGTGCATTGCTGGGAGATAGGAATGCTTTCAGAGCAGCTTTTATAGCACAGATTTCTCTGTTCTCTCTTTCAGAGAAGCATGCCATAAATGACCACGAAAGCTGTTCTGTGAGCTCTGGCAAAGGAACAACAAGGCATGCAATTCAGATTTCTTGGATTTGGGTATGCTATCGATGCTTTCTTTAAAACACTGTCCTAATTAAGGACCAAGATTTTAATTTTAGAAGGCAGTCTATCTCAGACTGAATTGCATTAAGAAACAAATGAAATGGAAGAAAGTTTATACTGAGCACATAGGGAATGAGCATATTCCCTCTCATGAAACTACTTTAGCGAAGACATATAAGCAATCAATTTACTTCTCCTTCAGTCTTCTGAATTTAACCACACCTTAATATCTAGGGAATCCTAGTTACCTCTTTGCCTCTATTGCAAGTTCTGGGAACCTCCATAAAAACCTATTCCAGTATTACCCTTTACTATTATAATCAGGAACCAGTCCTTTTTATGATTATGCTCGTAAGTATAGTGTTTCAACTTACAGGTGAGCAGCACAATGTTAGAAGGAAAAAAACCAGCAAGTGTCAAAAATTAAGTTGAATATATTAAAAGAATGTAAGTGGTCCCATGTTAGCATAATTAATAGTGAGGTTATAGAACTCGGAATTTAGAACTATTCATGTCTGACCAGAACAGGTGGATAAGTATATCTGCATGCAGGTATGGTTTAAGTTACAGTGACTTCATTCTAGAATGGTCCAGCATACAGATCCTGTCATGCAACTCTGCTTTGGAAGGCTTTATTTGGAAATCCAATATCCAAGTATTTCTCCTTTATACATTATCTACATCTGTAGACATCCTTCTGAAGCTGTAAAAAATAAAACAAACAAACAAGAAACAACAAAAGAAAACAAAAAAGCACACCCAAACAAACTTTCAAATATTATACACATTAGCTTGATAGAGCAAAAAACATGTAAATATGGGTATGTGTATTCATATGCAGGTATACATACACTTGCATGAACGGAGAAAGAAGGCAGAAAGGTATAAGGACTTACCTAGCTCTCATTGCAGAATTTCTAGTTTTAAAAGCTTAGAGACTGTATTATGTCATAAGTCTCTGAGCTTCACTAATTCCATGACTGTAGGCTTCTTTTTGATTTTGATTTTGCAACTGAAACTGATTGGCTGGTAGACAAAGGGACAGAAACAGCTGCAGCTGGTATTATTGATTATTTCCTCAATTTAAAGGAAGTAAATGAGGATGATAACAACATTGAAGGATAAAGGCTAAGTTGTTACTCTACAGCTCCGGCAAAGCTAGTCACTGTCTACTGCCACATGATCTGAATTAATCCATAAAATGCAACTATTATCATTTTAATACTAGAGATTGTAGAAGTCATAGGGACCTGCCTGTTATGATAGTGTATCTTTAACCTCATTAATTTTTTAGTAAAAACTGAAATCTCTAATATGGAAAGACACCAAATGTAATATAAACAGCCTAGAAACTGCTTTTGGGCTGTGATTAGTAACACAAAGAACTTTCTAGAACTACACTGAGCTTATAATAATTAATGCTTACACTGAGAGGTCCTGCCCTCTGAATGAGAATTGTTACTTCCTCAAGAAAGCAGAAGATAACTCTTGAAAACCAGGAGATACACCAATGATCCACAACGGAAAAAAAAAAATCAAATTAGAGTAGGAAATGTGTACATGTAGGAAACAAATGATACAAATATTATTTGTTTTGCACCTCTTTTTTACCCCCTTCAATGCATTGACTTGATATTAGCCAAAGCAGGTCTCAACATTTCGTTTGAGAATACTCGGTATGATGCCTCCTCCTACACCCATGGATCAATTGCTGTGTTCTCTGCATTTTGTCTTACCCTCCTCTTGCCTTCCAGTCAAAGTATTCTGTCTGTAATGCTAAACTAAACAAGGTCAGGTTTTCTGGCCCTGAGGCTAACTGGCATAGAATGGCTTCCTTCCATACAGTTAAATCTCTTGTCCCAGATAACAGTATGGCTTTGTCAGTACTGCCTGTTGGGAACAGTCCCTGGCCTGCACCCAGACATTATCTAGGAAAGTTAGTTTCCACCAGGCAGTAGTCTTTGTAATAAGCATGTGTCAGGGCTTGAAGTTTTGCCCTGTTTAATTTACAGCCATAAACGTAGCTAAGGATGTTGACCCCATCGTGTTAGAGAAGTTTATGGCCACTAACCCTTTGGAATATGCTGTTCACTTCCTGAGATTAACTACTACCTTAGAAATAAGTCTCCAGAAAAAGCCCTTATGCCCCTTCCTGGCTGCTAGTTTGACTCTGTAAATACTACAACCCTGGGCTATTTAAATTTCCCCACTTCCTAGGTATTGTTTTTAGGGTAGCCTAAGTAGAAAGCTATATATGGGTCTATATCCATGTAAGGTCCCCTTATTAGACACACCATGAGAGAATGTGAATCTTTTGTTCAGATGCTAAGAAGCCTTCATAAATCACAGCAAAGAAGCTGTGAAATTACCTCATGAAATTCATTAGGGCAAAGTACAAAGTCCTGCACTTGGGGAGGAACAACCCCAGGCACGAGTACATGTGCAGGCTAACCAGCTGAAAGCAGCTCGGCAGAAAAGCACCTGGGGTTCTTCATCAGATTAAAGATGAGACAGAAATGTGCCTTTGCTATAAAGGTGGCCAATGGTATCCTAGGCTTCATTGGACACAATAATGCCCACAGATGCAGAGAGGTAGGTGACCCTTACCATGTAGTCAGCACTGGCAAGGCTGTGCCTGGAGTCCTGGGTCGAATTCTGGGCTTCTCAGTGCAAGAGAGACATGGACACACTGGAGAGAGTCTAATACAGGGCCATCCAGATGATTAAGCATCAGGAACATCTCTCCTATGAGGAAAGGCTGAGAGAGTTGACACTGTCTAGCCTGGGGAAAGAAGGCTTGAGGGGCTCTTATTAATGGGTACACATATTTGAAGGGGGGGTGCAAAGAAGATGGAGCCAAGTTCTTTCCAGACAGTGGATACGCGTCTTTGCGCAAATTTCTTTTTCCAATGCACAAGACGAATCGTACTGTCAAGCTGCAAATCTAGAAAACACTAATTATTTATCTACTAGTTATTTAGCTAATTTTTTCCCCTCACTCTGGGGGAATGGATTAAGAAATATATTAATAACTTGAAAATGCAAACCTTTTTATTCTTTCAAGTTGAAAAATTTGCAGCAAGTTAAATTACAAAGCCAGATTCTGAATAGAGTATCCCTTGTCTGTCTGCACAGTTCATATTATGACAGTACGTTGCTTTTCTGTTTCATTCCACAATATTTCAGAATATTTATGCCACTTTAAAAGAGCTATATAACCTCCATAATTAAAAGAAAGTCATAATTACAATAAAATACTAAGAAAGCATAAGACACCTGGGGAATTTCTGATTCAGATTTTGTGTTTTGTTTGTAATCATGAGATGTTTTTTGTGCTTAAGAAAAATAATCAAAGGAAAACCACTGTCTGAAAGAGAACACATAACTACTGATTGGTTATCAGGAAAGGAAAAAAAGGCACTAAATTCATCTCTGTAACAACATACTGGCATGTTGGGTAGCTGAAGCCCCAGTGCTCCCTCCTAACTCCTCTGAATTGGCATCATGCTCAAGTTGGAATGGGAAGCAGGATGTGTGTTCAAAAACTAGTCGTTAACTTCTATACTGTCTTTAAAAGCACATGTAATGGTGCAGTAAGACGGAACAGAGAGGATGTTCTCCCAGCCCATACAGAGACTAAAAGAGAGGCCAGAAGACCTATAGGTTTACTGTGTCCAGCTGACTGCACATGTTCAGCTGCTCTCTCTATTCCATCTGGAAGCACTGAGAGAGTCCAGCCCAGCACTGACACGTATCCTCAGGTTTCATGGTCATCCTACCTTTTTGTATTCTTCTTACAACAAAGAAGATCCATAACAAGACAAAACTGAATGACTGAAGTATTTATTTAGACTGCAGTTCTGATTCAGCATCTACTTCAGACAACAGCAAAATCTCCACTGGTTCAACTGGAACAGAATGGGATGGATATGTGCATGTGTGACTGTAAATTCCTTTGTCTAATGCTGCTCTCTCTTCTTCTGAAAACACCTAATCTATTCTTGCATACTTAAAGAGGTATTTATTAATTTTTAGCTTCCTGTAGATAATTTGACTGCTCTATGCAGTCATAAAATTTTATGACAGTAAACATGAGATGTGCCTAAATTGCACAAAAATGTTTCTAGACTGCCTGTTTTACTTTTCTTTTATAGTGTCAGTCCCGTTAAATTTACATTGGTGCTAATTTTATAAAAACTTAGTGTCAAAATTATTAAGGTGACAAATATGCTGAGTCAATTAATTTTACCTGTGGCCCCTGAACAACTGTGCACTGTACTTTTCAGTCTGAAATGTACATATGTGGAAACACTACAGCAAATGTGGCTATGCTTATCCAACTCCAATTATGACAGTAAAAGATCATTAAAATGGGATTTTAATTGTTCAAATCTCAACATGCCCATCACAGCACAATTATTTTTAAAATAAAAAAATTAAAGTTTATTTCTTAACATTGTGAAAAATCTACTGTGACAGTAAAGAGAAATATAAAATTATTAAATGACAATTTATTATAAAAAATAGCTGAATATTATACGGCTGAGGGTAGATTTATCAATCAGCTGCTAGACCTTCCCAGTACAAAAGCAGAGTACTCAGGAGATTTACAGAAAGAGTTACAAACTGTTCCTGAATTAGCACAGCACAGATTTCTATAGACTGGAGAGAAGATTAAGATTATGAAGAACAGACACACAGCAGTATATATTTTGACGAGGGAATATTTCTGCAGTCATGCTCTGTGCCTACTTAGATGAACGTTCCCAGTCTGGAAGTTCTTAGCTAAAAGAAACAATATAAGGCTTAAAAGTCTGAGCAGTTCAAACCACTTTTTCCTTACACTGAAGTTACCTAAAACAAGATATTTCTTCTTGCTCCATCTTATCCTTGTGCTAGGGGTTAGTATGACTTTCAGTCCTCTCTGCCTGAGGTGATAGTCCCCAAATGGCACGCAGGTCAACAGCTTAATCTCTCCTGAATCCTATGTAACTCAAAACACTGCAAGTGATGCCTATCAGTTTGTTTATAGTCAACATTAACAAAACCAGCATGATAGAAATAACAAACACCTCAGTTCTTCAATGCCAGAATGTTATTTTTCTGCATATTTTGTCTGTAAGTATTTTTCCTTTGCCTGTCTTCTCTTTCTATGTCTTCTCTCTGTTTTCTTTCATGTTTTGGTGATGGTACTAAATTTGAATTAAACAATGCTTTAGTTATGAAAACATAAGATAATGGTTTTCACTTTCACTACAGACATGATTCTTCTAAGATATTTTTATTTGTCGGAGTTCACAAAGCAGAACCTTGTTTGGTCTAGTAATAACCTAGAACTACATATCTGATGAATAGCTCATTTTGAACCCCCATCAAAAAAGTTCAGTAAGTGCATGCACAGATTTTAGCCTTTTTTTTTTTTTTTTTTAAATGTATGCCCAAAGCGGAAAGGTACTTCTGAAATTCTGTTTGACTGTATCACAAAGATCTGCCATGACACTGGCACAACGTTTTCCCAGAAAAATGATAAAATATTCCCAAATCCTATTTTCCTAACTTTTCTTTCTGTTTGCTTCCCATCATCCATTTTGCATGCATCTTTGACTTGCATCTGTTTACATACTAGTCTATTATTCATCTACAGTATAACAGCGCAGCAGCTACTGCATCCTTTTCATATAATTTTTGCAGCTTCTGTTTCCAGCTTGCTGGGTTCTTTTAAACTTATATAAGCAATCAAGCCAAGAAAGGGTATGAGAACATAAAATAAAATGTAGCTTGAACCTAAGCTTTTACAGCTTAGACAAGGTTATTGCTGATGCCAGAGAAAAGTAACGTTCAAAATTGTCAGCCAGAAAGTTTTAGGCTCAAAGGCATGATAAATGAGAAACACCTGGGATTCAAGATGTAGGAATCATCACAGATTTCTGATGTCAAGGAATAAGAAATACTTTACAGGGTATCTGGCTTTTTTCTGTGAAGGCAACAAAACAGAGCTCCTCCAAACAGGACAACAAACTCTTTGGGCATCACCTTACAAAGGCTGTCCCTTTTTACCTTTTTACCTATAATTTTGCATGCAAAAAAGTGATTTAAGGGAAGTTTACGTAAACATCACTAAGCCCAAAAAAGATGCTTCAGCCTCTCCACTATAAATCTTTTTCATATGAACATCAGAATAATTTTGTCCTATTTTCTCTGTCATCATCAGTTCTCATCTTAGCTTTTTCTCCAAATACAAGACTTCACAGCTTCCTAACTAGGCCGATATACTGTTTTATAATGCAAGAAAATGGAAACACTCAAAGAGAACTTAAGACAAAGTTGAAAAATAATTCAAAATAAGCACCAGCTTCCTTATGAAATAAATTTATGGAATAAACTATTGAACCCACAGCAGAAAATGTTATGGGAAGAGTGAGTAAAGAAAGATTCTGAAACAAATTCCAATAAATAAGATAAATAGAAATGTTAATTGAGCTATGATTGCAGTTTCAGGGGCAATAGAGACTTGTGCCTCAAGACATATAAAGCAACAATAATTTGCTTGAGGTAAGGAAGTATCTTCCTTTCATGTATTCAAGTTTATCTTGTCGGAATTCTTGCCATCTCTGTTAAGCAGCCAGGATATCCATTTAGAGAAAAAAGAACTGGATAAATGAGTAAGTGACATAATTTGCTTACAAAACAGTTATTCTTCCTGAATTCTTGTGCTTTCCATCTAAAAAAAAAAAATCACTACTTTGGTGATAAATGTTCTTAGAAAAAATATTTTTGAGGTGAATGTGCATATATTTATTTATTGAATTGGAAACCCTATTGCACAAGCCAATTCTGTTGTCTCAGAAAATGTTAAAGGAAAATGTCTGAGAGAACAACCACATGGTATCACACTTAAAAAACTTACTAAAGCATATATTTGAGAAAGGAGAGTGCCAAATGCTCTTCTTCAAGAGCTCTATAAAAAGTAAGGAAAAATGGGAAATAAAATACTGTGTGGCAGGGTATTGTACTAGCGGCAGGTGTAATACAATAAGACAGAAAAATATAACAAATTACACCAGATTATTGAACTTTTGTAATTTGTACATTTCCACACATTTACATAAAAGCCCAAGTGCAAGGTAAATCTACATTCTTCAGTTCAGAGTAGGCAAGAAACTAAATAGATTTCATTTAACTAAGTCAATGACCTGCCTGTAGGCTGACATAATTTTCCTTCACTATTACTAGTCTCTGGTGGCTACAAATTTTGACTCCATCTTCTACAAATGATATTCCTCTAAATTAGCGAGCAATCCTCATTTGGACATAAGGCTAAATAAATCATCCAAGCCAAAACAACTGTAAGAAACAGTTCTTATGCTGCCCTAGCAGTGATCTCCAGACCACATTAGAGGAGAGAGAATTCAGGCTACATGCTCAATATGTTCATCCTTCCACAGTACAGATTACTGGCCAAAATGTCTAGCTGTATTTGTGGAGTTGGATGCTGTCTACTCAGAACCAAGGGTAAAATCTGCAGTGCCCACGTTTTCTGTTCAGACATGGGCTATTACTTCAAAAAAGGCAGAGAGCTATCAAGCTTTCATCCTAGCAGTCTAGGTCAGGCTTTCACCAGAATTCCAGACCCACTGATGTCTTAAAATGTGAAATAAACCTTTAGGAAATAACTTATGACTATTTAAAACTTACATCACTAACAGAATGGAGGAAAACTATTCTCCATAAAATGTAATTGGGTACCTAAGAAGAGTGCTAATACCTAAAATATAACTCTCCTCTTATGACTTCCCAAATCAATAATAATAATGTTTGAATATGAAGTTAGACCTTCTAAATTCAATAGAAATGTCAGTGACAGTAAATTTTAAGGAGACCTCATACCCAAAGACCTGAAAGCTCTTCAATAAACAGAAGAAAAAGAAAAAGTATTCTGGCTGCATCCTAAGAACACCTAATGTATCTCCAGTGTAGAACACACATCCTCAGTTGTTCAAGAAATCATCTGTCAGCTGCCTTGAAATGAGACTTTCTTAAAAACACAAACAAAAAGCTTGGAAGAAGAGTCCTTTTATTCAGGTTTAGGTGTGATGAAAAAAATATTTCAAAGTGTTCTTTTGTGTTCACAGAGGCAAAAAATGTTCTTTTGTGTTTCAGAGTTTTATTTTGTTGTTGTTGTTTTCATTTGTTTGTTTTGTTTGGGGTTTTTTTGTTGTGTTTTTTTGTTTGTTTGTTTTTTTAATAAAATGAAAGATATTCTTACTGCATCATGTGATACCATGGTTTGGGGACTGAAGAAAAACACCAAATGTCTTGAGCGCTGGCAGCTCTGAGAGTGTTACAAAACAAGCCCCTGAGCCAACTAGACTGAGAGATGTTGGCCTCATACAGTTGCTATAGTGTAACGATAAACGTTTAAGTTAAATGCCTATATAGCACTGGGAAGCTGCCTCCAACTTTATGTAGGTACTTGGTTAGGATAGTGGCAGATGCCGCCGTACACAGAGCTCTCACAAGAAAACATGCTCCATGTTCCCCCCAAAGCGGACACAGCGGAGCTCTGGCTCTGCTGGCCCACAGCCCTCTGCGTGAGCCAGCAGCATCTCTGGGCAAGCAGAGAGGTGAAAGCAGAAGGCATGTGTTATACTGACAAATATGTAGCAATGCAGGTGCACAAAGTTCTGTCGCTATCTCAGGAAAGAAGGCTTGAATTCCATTGGGGCAGAGCAGCTCAGCTCTCTTCACATCTAAATGACGTACTGAACCCGTGCAACCATGCTGCACATTATACTGAATTTTGTTTCAGTGGTTGCTATATATATATGAGATGGAATCATTTCTTAAAATTCAAACTGTGAATCTCTTTCCCCAACAACTTGGTTTCTTCTCCAGAGGAATGGGCAGGAGAATGAAATAACAAAGAAAGATCAAAATGGCTTAAATAAAAGCTATTTAATTCCTGTGCTTGCTGGCTTGTCTTTGTTACTCATTGAATAGTTGTACTGAAATAAGTAAAACTATTCACACCAATTAACAAAACAGAATTTGGGTCATTCTCTCATTTACTTGATCTAAAAGATGGCTCTGCTGTGCATATGTGGTCTCAAAGCATGTTAGGAAAGATAAAAACTACATGACAGTCAGCTGAAAGAAATACAAATTTTACCTGTTTAAGTCCAAATCCAAAATGAGAAGAGACTGAAAAGCTAGTAGCCAGCTTAGAATTCCATCATGTAGGCAAGAATGTTTCCAGTGCTTTTGGAATAAAAATTCAAAATGTTGAAATTTTCTTAAAATTCTTAAAAATTTATTCTAAACTAAAGGAAATATTTTGCTTTAATAACATTGAAACGTTTCATTTTGATTCTGACAAATCTGTTGTATCATAAAAATAATAATATGGGGGTTAATTGTATTATAAATATCATAAATAAATTTCAACATTATTAAAATACAGTAAGAGTAAAAATTACTGTATTGATTTTTTCATTGAAAATCTTATTTAAATCATTTTTATAATATGTATTTAAAGGAAGTTTCAGGTTTTATGTCCATAATGGATCTCTAACTACAAAGCTTATTCAACATTTAAATTACATTAATGAATTGATGGGGTCTTACAACCTGAGAAACTGATGCAAGTATTTATGAGAACATTTACTACCTGTATAAATCCAGTGAATGTAAATTGAAAATAATGTAACAGGGGAGTGTTCTTAAAGGACACATACAACTAACCAAAACAAGATCTACATTGAGTTGAATCTCGTTTGAAACTGAAATCACATCAGAAAGGCTTTTATTTTAAAAAATGTGTTTGCTTGGAAAAAATAATTTTGAAAGCACTTGAAGAACTTAGAGAATGATAGCTCTGAGTAATTATTTAAAACAACATATATACACTATTTCTGGAAACAAAACCTGTCCAAGCAGGGGATGAAGAGGGGGCAGTTGGGCAGGAGAAAGTACACCTTCATTTCAGTTGCATTTAGCCACTTAATGCCTGAAGTCAGGTTGTCACTCCAGGTCCTCTCTACAATAAATGGAGAGAAATGGGCAGTCCCAGATGATGACCCTGTATGAGTCTCAAAGTGCTTAAATACTTATGAGTTCTCATTTCCCAAGCCTTCCCTTAGTGATCTTGAAAACACAAGTGTTTTCTATGTGTCTGCAGACACATAGGAAACTCATCACACCACAATATGCCAACATTAAAAGACAATGCCCATCACACCTCATTTCAACTTTTATACTGATACAAAACAGGAAAGAAATAAGAAGATAACACCTAGTATTAAATTAAACAGGATTCATGAAGAAACCACTGCTAAGGGGCACACAGATTTTGGAAGCCGGTGATGAGGAAACACATAATTCCGTCCAAAAGGAATTTTTACTGATCTATGTTTCCAGCATAATCCATCCTCCCCTTGCATGCTGCAATTAACAGCAGTGAAAGAAACATCTATGGATAGTAAACACTTCATAATAATCTAGTAAAAAAACAGCAAAATAATAGCAATTGAGAGACTAGCTTTAGTAAAGACAGGAAATGGTTGGAGACTGAATGTGATAGGCCACTGAATGACAGGTCCAAAGCTGTAATGGAAATAAGGTATGTAATAAGGGTGATTTTTAAAAGCAGTTATACCATTGCCTGTTAGCACCCGTTGTGCTGTGACGAAACTGGTTTAAGTTTCATGATGTGGTCATTGTTTCTGCCAACAAGCCTCTGCAGGTCACATTGCAATAAATGTTAATTCCTAGCAAATAGGGTTTTTTTTGAAAAGAAAATAAAGACAAGGCTAACATACTATTTGTTCACAAGGAACAGTGGGCTTTCAAATAGAAAAAAACGTTTGTTGATTCATGATTCAAAGGCAAAATTGAAACTATGCAGATGGAGGTCACTGGGAATTGTTCTAATTAGCAAAGTGCAACAAGATAGATCATCTGTTTCTGCTTCCTCTCCCTAGTCTCCAAATATATCTCATCAAGAACAGCTGCCAGGAAATAAATAAATAAATTAACCACGTGAGATAGAAGAGTCATGAAAACTATCAAGTGCCAGCCAGAGCTTCTTTAGGATCTAGAGCTGCGCTTTGCTAAGAATTCCTACCAGGGAAAGAGTCATCAACATACCTTTGTTTTGATATAAATGCATATTGGAAGTGTATTCCTACAGTTTTACTCTAGGTCTTGTTTAATTAATCATCAAATCTACACAGATACACGCTCAAATTAAGCTTGTAGAGACTTAGGTAAGCAACCAACTTCTCCAAGGCATTGTGATAGACCTACAATAGCAACTCCACCACTGCCTTACTCTTTACCTGAAATTAATGCTACTTGAAGCTAAAAATGCCCTTTAAAAGCAGTGTAAGTTGACATGTTATAAAATATGCTTCCACAGTAAAAAAAGAAACTACTCTCCACTATCTTTATGATGTAATACTAATTCAAAACATTTCACACTGTATATGTCACCATTATGAATGTGCTGATTTTTAAACTTCACATAACACAGAAACATGGTTTATTATGGTAGAGAGGAAAAAAAGAAAACATAGAGTTTACTTAGGGAAAAAAATCCTAAATAAATAATTCATACTTGGATGAACTGAATTCTAGTCTTTTAGAAGGTGCCAACAGATGGTTTACATTTATAGAAAGTGCACTTGCTGACTTTTAAAACAGATATTAAAATTCATAAACTATATAATTAGTTCCCCTTTGAAGTGCCATTGTATTTATGAGGAAGATTTGAATTTTCCCAGATGAATAGTCTTTAATCATAATTTTACTATGGTAAAAGTGCAACATGTTACTTTTTAGCTACTGTTTTATGTTTGTAGGTTCACAATTAAACTAATCTAATGATCAGTCAAAGAACAAACAGAAACATGGAATCTCTACAAGGCTGATGTTTTCAGCTATTACAAATTTCAAAGCAGTTTTAGAGTTTTCCCATTCCTTAAATGAAGGGCCTCTATTATCAGTCTTCATGTGGTAGGGGCTCATAAACTTTGACTTCAGTTTACAATATCCCTGCTTACACTTAACACCATATCCACCACAAAAAGCAGTGAGCTTGCAGCTCATGTAAAAGTGGGCATGGAGTTCTTCTCAGCTAAGTTTAGTAATTCCCTACTGGAAACACAATCAATATAATATCCTGGTATTATTGGAACACTTCATTGTTATTAAACTAAATGTTAGCACCTAACAGGGTTATGATTAAGGCTTACTTTGCACCTATAAAATATACAGTGAATAGCTTTCATTAAGTATTTTCATACAACTTTTTCCTTGTTCAATTGCTGATTTACTGTTTAATATCTACTTTTTGATGAAGCAGAGTAATACTAGCAGGTATGGAAGAATCTCACTAGATGGGAGAAGAGTTTGTTGTCGCAGTGTCATGATTAGAACAAAGAAATCCTCTTTTTCAGTAGAAGGCTGTTGAATTTAAAAATAATTCAATAAATTAGTTTTATCCAAAGAAACTTGACCAAGTAAGAACTACTAAGGAAAGACTGTCTGCATATGTTGTCCACAGCTCAAATGCCTTTATACTTTTGGTAGCATTATATATCAAACCATGGTGACGCACCAAAACAGCTACCTGGGAGCTGTGGGTAGATATGAACAGAGTTCCCACAGTTAGGCACCTAAATGAAATATCTAAATGAGGAGATGTGTGTCCGTAGGATCACCTTTTCCAGAAAAGTAATTACATGCAGGAGGCAATAAGCAGTGGATAGCAGCCTAACATCAGAACCTAAGTTAGGCAGTGGAAATGTCATTTGTTCCTAGAAATCATCTCCAAAGACTAATGCAATGTAATATTTTGCATAATGCTTAGTCACCTCTTAATTCTACACTCAGGTGAACAAAGTTTATTATTCTTTACACCAAAGTTTTGAAAGAAGATTAGTTGTGGTTATTTCTCATCTGAATTACCATGGCCACAGAATGCTATTCAGAGTGAGGACAGGGGGTATACTAGGTACTATACAAACAGGAGTACATGCTTATTCTTGCCACTTGCTCATGTGGTCAGACTGTTTTTGTGTTTCCTGAATGTGTACCTTGTTTACAGAGAAAATTCTAAAGGGCAGACTGGACTGTTTTTCATAGTCCTTCTCACTGGTAACCCTGGTCTAGTCAGCCTAATGAAAGCATTTCTCATCAGACAATGTGTAAACTGAAAATTCTTGATCTTCTTAACTAAAATAATTAATGTTTTAAGTAATTTCCACATAACAGAGCCCACCACATCACGTATAAAACTGGGTAAATTCTCCTTCAAATGCCCACAGGTATGGATTAATCCCCAAAACCTTTCTTATTTTCTGCATAAGACAAAGGAGAAGCTAGTGGTAAAAACAAACAAACAAAAAAACCCAAATCAACCAGCCAACCAACCAAAACATGAAGAACTTGAAATTTGGGATTTTGAAAACTTTAGCTTTCTTCAGTGGGCATAAAATCTACCAACAAAATTCACATCCCTTTCACATGTAGTAGATCTCTATAGCTTTTTCTCCACACTGTATCACTGGCAAAGTGAGGTGACCAACCTGTTGACTTAAACATACTAAATATTCTTTCTAAATGTTTTATCTATTAACTTAACTACTCATGTTTGATACAGAAATATAGACAGTGGAGAAGTCAACTGATTGCTGCTAAAGCAAGTTTCTTCCTGTTACACAACA
Organism: Corapipo altera; assembly: GCF_003945725.1. Classification (NCBI taxonomy): domain Eukaryota; kingdom Metazoa; phylum Chordata; class Aves; order Passeriformes; family Pipridae; genus Corapipo; species Corapipo altera. Next base: position 7,057,088 of record NW_020884880.1, read on the forward strand.
CAACCACACAATATTCTTAAAATATTTTATTTACCAATATGGAAGACTACTAGGGATGCAAAAACTGGGAAAGAGTCTGTTTAAATTGTTGAAGAATGCATTAAAAAATCAAGTCTTATGGGATGGGTGCTTTCTAATTTCCTGACATTTATCTTTTACATATTCTTCAATGTTTTCCTCCCCACTAAAATCTATCATACATCCCATTATATTAAATCACGTGGAAAATGTAGTTTGGTTCTATATCACTGAATGTTATGCATGTGAGAGAAATCAAATAAGATTCAGGGTTAGAGTTCTGCCAATTATTCAGACTGTGTGTATATATGGATAATCATTTTGTTTTTTGCTAAACTTGATCCAGTCAAATCAGACTTGTATGGAGGTACAGTACGTAACACAGATTAAAGAGGTATAGGGACCATAAATGTCTTATGAATTAATTTGAATTGGAAGGGTTTTTCATCTGAGAGCATGAAACACAACTGAGTCTGTCAAAGTGCAACCTGAATTTTGCTAGTTTTTATAATCATGATAAATTTACCTTCAGTAACAAGCCCCAGGAGAGCACTATGTGTTACACTTGGATCTGGATTGAGTCTTTCACCCTCCATCCTTCCATGCACTATTCAAACAAACACATTTTCCCCAAAAAGTTTCATCTTATTCTGGAGAAGAAATACAGCTTTATATACTGAGAGTTAGGAGGTCTATAACTTAAACAAGAACAGACAAAAATTATCATCGCTTTTACTGCAAAGTGCTAAGATGTGAAAGGAAGTTACTTTATATGACCAGCTTATAGACTGGTGAAAGTAAAGTATAGCCTGTAGGAAAACAGTTTTCTTAAGACTTCTTTTGGAACCCAAAGACAAAGGCAATGTATTCAATTACTGGAAATAGATATTTCCAGTATATTTTATAACTACTACTAAACTCAAGCCTGCTATGACTCTCTTCGGGATTTTATGCATTGGAGTCTTTGTAAACTAATAAAAATGAGATGCTATCGTGAAAATGAGAATGGGCTGTAGCCCTTGATAGAAAATAATGGAGAAACTCACAAATCAAATTGTTTGACATACAAGTACATTCACAGCGGCTTCAGGAAAACATAATTTTTCGTTTTGGTCTACGAATATCTTCCATGACTAATAACATATAAAACACTAACAGTATATACTATACTGTTTCAGTTACCTGCTCAGTTTAGGTGTTTCTCAAGTATATATTTTGCACAGAAAGAGCCCTTTCCACTTGTCCTTCCTCGCAGACACACTGGTCTGAAAACATCTGGAAAGTTACCTACCTTGCTTTGTCAGCAGAAGTCAGATGTGGAAAAAGTTTACTTTGGGGGATACCTGAAATATTAGGCTGCCATGTGGAGGTTGTCCTGTACATAAGTGACTTAGCTGGACTGTTCACATGATGACATAAGTTATTTCTCTCCTATTCAGGTCAGAATGTGAATGCATTCAAAGCTCTGGAGTATTTCACTGGGTTAGATTCAGGTCCATTATTAATATCTAATTTCCTGACTGATATTAGAAGCCTCATTAATACTCTGAAGTTTGACCATTAATATCACATATTGGTTGTTAAAGGGCTGGAAGTTTCTGATCCTTAAAATATTTTTTCCATAAAACTGAAGATGTATATTTATATACCTGGCATCTAAGTTTACTGGGACTCAAAAAAAAAAAAAAAAAAAGGTAAACTAAACAAAACGGCCTATTCATTGTTTGTTCATAAAGAGGCTTATTCAAAACAAGAGATACTTTGATTAGGTTTCTTGAAGAACACCTGTAAATCACTGTGTTGGAAATCTGCCTGTTACTAAAAAGGTTATGAATAGCATAAATAATTTAATTTATGAGCTGTAGCTGCTTATTATGCTTTATACTTTTTGCACTTAATAAAGGGACAAAATAATAAACGCTGTTGAATGATTCAATTTCCCAGCACTCAAATACAACTTCTTAGTCTCCCCTAGTCCAAACAATTGAGAGCTCTTGGCCTACTTGAATGAGTGAGTATAGCCTTCCAGATGCAGACAAATAAACTTGCAAATATTTTATTTGCCTGTTAGTAATGATATTAAAAAACATATCTCCACTGAAAAAAATAAATAGTCACTTATGTAATACTATTTCTACTCTGAACTCTTTTGGAATGCTGAATGTTTCACAGGTATATTGGGTCTTATATTTTCAAATATTTCACATGCTAGTTTGCACAAATTATATATTGACACTCCTGTAGACAAGAGAGGAAGAAACTCATGTTTACTTCCACCTTCACATAACACTTTTCTCATTATCACAATTGACCCTAAAGTACATTTCTTTCCGTAAATCATATTAGCATTGCTACATCTATATATACATAGCTGTAAGAACAAAAACCACAGTGACTTCGAATAGATATACCTTGGCCATACTTACCATTTTCTGTTAAAAAAGAAAAATCTTTACAAAGGATCACAGAGATTTGCTGCTTTTGGAAACAGAAGAGAATATCTTGATCTTACTGCAGGAGAAACATATCTTTAAAAACACAGACACCAAAAACTCTTAGTCATTACCAAGGAGCTCTGCAGCATATTGATCCACTGTATAGTGAAGATTGTTCTACTCGGTCTGGCTACCCCAGCTATAGTTGCTTTGGTCCCCACCTGCTCCTCGTGGCCTGTCTGCAGTTTAGGGGTGCATACCAACAGCTGTGAGGGCAAAAATTTCTGGGACAGCATGCTGGAAAACTCAGCATCTAGCGTGGACTCATTCAACCAAGTCTCTCACCTGGTTTGAGTCACATTGACTCCCACACACAGAAGTAACTCAGAACGATTTTAGCATCTGGAGGCTTTATTAGTATTCCTTTCAGAGAATGGTCACACAAATGTAAGTGAAATATTGACACATTAAGGCAACTAGTAGACAGTAGGAAGAAGGATTACCACAGCAAAGCCCTTCAGGTTTATCTTGTGCCCCTTTTAGACTCTCCTATCACAGCTGCATTGGTGAGTGGGCTATTGGGACATCTTTTTCATCAACTACAGGTTAACAAATATTTCTGGGGCCAATATTCCTGTGGATAATTAATTCCAGTTATTCATGACTATGAGCCTGAATAATGGACATGACTATAATCTGATACATCTGATCTACTTCAAACACCTACCTCAGGAGCACAAGAGGAACCATGCCCTGGTTGGGCAGACAGCTACGGTGCAGCTACTGTTGAAAGATATGATGAACATGAGAACTGATTTCTATGCCAAGGTTTGCAAGATCTAGACCGTACAATTAAAAAACTCTACTTGTCTTCTTCAGTTTCCACTATTAATTTTTTTTTACAGTCTTTCTCTACCTAGGTCTTACACAGAATTTGAAGTGTAATTACGAAGAGATCTTTGCTTGCTCTTGAAGGCAGGTTGTAGGAAAGAACTGTCAATCACACATAACAAAATAGTCTAAGTATTTTCTACTTGCTTTCTAAAAGAACTGCATGGCATTCACTATAAAAATGAATGGAAATATATGGGGTTTGTATTTATTTCTAACAATAAGGCATGCAGTAAAAAGGAGTACCATCAGTGCAAATTAGGAGGTGTTCCTTTTGGATAGGATTTTTAGAAGCAGAGATAAATAATAATTTGATTCCTACACATTTAAGTATACATATACAGATCATGTCCTGTCTTCAAATATCAGTATCTGCAAAAAGAGGGAATGATTTCTGAGAAATTCCCAGCTAGGGAATTAAGGAATTTTTGTAAGAGTCAAGCATTAACCTGATTTCATCTTAATTTTGGGTCAAACTATTAAACAAATTTTAATCAAGACTTTCAAAGCTCATCAACAAGCTAATTTTAAGTGGACTATGCATGTGTTTAATCATACACACAGTCAATAATCCAACAGAAATTAAGGCTACATAAGGCTGAACAACTTTAGACTTACTGTAGCTAAATTTAACATAGAACAAAAAAAAAATAAAAAATTATCAAAAAATCTCAAAAAAGTTTATCCTTACTTTTGTCTAAATGAGAAATGATACAGATTGTAGAATTTTGCCTCTATGAACAGATGTGCTGTTTTTATACACACTATTGGGAATGAAAGTTTGTTTCAAGACTACTTCTAAAACATCTTAGAAACTTAAGGCAGATCTTTCTAACAAAAAAAGGTTTGTTTTTTTTAACATGTCTGTAAGCAGTTTGCAGATATTTTCGATATACATGGAGAGTTTTCTGAGGAAGCTGTGTGTGTTTCAAACAGTTGTTCAGAGACCTCTTTGCAGTTACCAGCAAGATTGGCTCTTATCACTGTCATTCCCTTAACTGTGTCTACTGACATTCCACTTTTGTCTTCAAACCAGATGTCATCCATTACTGAGAACATTCTCTCCACAGGTGCATTAGTGTCTTTGCATGCCAAAACAAATTCAGCAAGGAGCAGGAGATTTTAGAATGTATGGTATTTTTTTAAATTATTTACAATTTTCACCCATATTTCAGTGAGCCTTCTGCACCCAAAACCCCCTTACTGAGGGAAGAGGAGAAACCTCCAGCTGAAAGCAGGAGGTTCATCTAAAGGCTCTATTATTTAAAAATAAAATAAAAATGAATTTACCCCTCTTGTTGTTTTGGGACTATGTTCTGCATACTACTAAGAAGATGGAGGATTTTGGTTTAAGAAGAAACTCAGATTTGAATACCAATGACCAAGTAAACAAATGTTGCAGGGATGTATTTAGCACGAAGGGGAAACACCCACTTTTGAAGAATAGGCTGGCATAAATCTGTGTAACCAAGTTAGTCCAAGTAATTTGCGATACTAAACTTGTAATATTCTTCAACGTAGAGGGTTTAAGCCTCCATTACAGTAACTGAAGCTGCACTGCAAGTCAGAAATGAGTCCACTGAAGCACTCTTACATCAGCACCTTGACCAAAAGTGCCGGGACCAAAATTTTCATGTCAAATGAGATTTGCTGCTGCATTATACTGTTCATATGTTTCTTACCTTCAGTATTCCACTAACTCTGGTCTTGTCTTCTTGGGAAGGTTAGCACAGAGTAAGCCAGGATCTAGACTTAAACAGCAACTCCTTTTTAGACACTTGTAGTTCATATTAAAAATGCTATTGTGTGGGATAGAGTGGGAGCACTTCCAGTGCTGTTAAATCATACATTCAGCAATTCTTTCTGAGTAGAGGCCTATATATTCGGTGCTAATTACTGCTGACACTGCATGGATGCAGTTGCTGATGGCTCTGGTATTAGTGTAAACAGTCTGTATTTAAAAGACCATGACTCTTCCTACACAAAAATTTCTTTCTGAGTATCTCATGCAGTGACACAGATTTCAAAATCTACTCAGCATGTCGGAAAAATTGAAGGAACACCTCAGGTGAAAGCACATATTTTTTTAGATGTTCTTAACTTTCAATTACCATAGTATTTCTAATTTTTGAGTTTAGGAAATTTTAGTTGTAATAATGTATTGCTTCTCTTACAAATACCTAAATTCTGCTTTTGCTATTTTTCCTTATAATGGGTGGCAAAAATTGATAGTGTCATAGTTTCAGGCAGTTAGAACTTAGGAGTAATATCCCATAGTCATGAGATTTCTTTTTCTTTCTCAAAAGAAATATAATTCTTTATTTTTTTCCTTCTAATTTTTGAGTCTTTAAGTTTCAGTCAGGTAATTTTCTGCAACCAGAAGAACCAAAAATCAGAACCCTCTTACTGAAATCCAAGCTTTCAAAAAGACCTCAAGATCTTGGTGCAGACTACGTGTGGGGCAAAATAAATCAGGTCTTCTGTGAAGCAGGGTGGAGGGACAACAAGTACTTTACCTACTAATTCCAGATTGAACCATCACAACAGTCTTCCTTTTGGTGTGGAAGGTCACTCGCTTCAGAGCTGGACTCCATGATCCCTTCCAACTCAGAACACTCTGTGACTCTTTAATTTCTATCAGAATAAATGTAAAAACTCGGATTGTGAATATTTTTTTTCCACACAGCCTAGAGAAAATGGCAACATATGAGAAACTTTTTACTATCAGTATAAGGTCATATAAATATGATGCCATTTGCACTCCAGGAAGCTTTTTACCATTATTTTTACAGGTCTGTAAGCTTTTTGGGATCCAGAGGTCTTAAACTTTAAACAATTTTCTCACAATAAAATAGGATAAAAATCAAAAGAAACACAAAGTAGAAAGTCAATAAGCAGAAATTAAATACTTTAGAAGGGGAAAATTATATTCTCAGCTATATCTAGAGTCCAGATAAATGGAAGGGAGGCTTTCTAGAAGATACTATGGGTTTGAGAACTCAGCTAGGTTCAATTGGCTCTAAACGGTTTTAAACGCAAACTTAAAATTCAATATGTGCCTCCACATTGACCATCAATGGGCTAACCAGGTCTGTAAGGAACCAATGAACAGAGTTTTCATTATAAAATAAAACAAAACACAGAGAAGGTATTTATAAGTTCCATTGAGGATGTGCAAACCAGAAAAAGAAAATTTAGCTCAAGACTGTAATTTTATTATTTCTGCACTGCTAACAACTATTGAAGGTTATTTTAAGTGGAAAGATATGTGTCTGAATACTGATAAGGAGGATGATGGGACAACTCCTGAGCCTTGCACAGTGGACCTTTACAATTGTTTAATTAGCCTCATGAAGATTTCTACAGCATGGAATGCAGTGCTAAGGAGACAACAAAGCAAATACAGTGGCTTTAATCTGTGCCTTCTCAATATCAGGGAAAGAAGCACAGTCAGAAAATGTGTTGCCTGCAGGAACCACCCACTGGGGCTATACATAGGCAGCATGATTTAGTGTTATCAGAAATCACAACATATACAATAAATGGCAAAATCTGTACCTACCTGGATTTTACAATTAAGTATATACCTCTGCTTTACTGCTATTTTTCTTATGTCAAATTTCAAGGACTTCCGATGATGATAATAAACCCCCCCACTGACATATATGAAAGATAAGCAGTGTGTTTGTGACCCTGTTGCCTGGAAATAGTAGGTCCAGAAATAGTGGCACTAAACTTTAAATAAAATTATAGAACTCTTTCAACCTTTCTACTCTCACTGTGTAAATGTGAAAGTATTGTAAATCTTGTTGACAGTTATTGCCATATTTATTGGAACATATTCAGCAGCAGTTTGAGAAGTGTTCTGCAGCATAGCTAGTGCCCATTACCTGTCTTCCTATATTTTCTTACAATTTATTTTCACCCCAGCAGGCAGTACCTCACAATGCCATTAATTTGTTGGGCAGCTCATACTTTCCAACACAAACTACTTTACAATGTGCTCTTATAAACAACCTGGTGGTTTACTGGCAATGCTTAAGAATGTCAGGAGGGAGGCTACGATTTAAAGGCAGTAGGTGAAAAATAGAGCAGGTCACAGAGATGACATGGTTTGACCAAACCTCCTCTCCTTTAATTTTACTATCGTCAGCATAAGTGCACAAAATTTCCAGACTTACACTTGGTTTCTGTAAATATTCAACTGAAACAATCAAGCTGCTATCAAGCAGTGCTTTTTGTTGGTTTGGTTGGACACATGCTTTTGCTACACAGTATTCTGCTAATAGCATATTTGCTAGCAGTCCACAGGTACTAGAAAACAAATGGAGAAAGAGGGAAAAAAAGAAATCTTTAAATTGATTTTAACAGCAAGTAAGAAAAAAATCCCACCCAAATCCCTCTCTCATTGCAGAGTAATTAGGCACTAGTAAAATACTTGCATGACTCCAGTATATATTGATAGATACACATATTTGACCGCTTTGGTTAGTACAAATCTTAGCAGAGCGAGGGGAAAAAAACCATCACTAGTAGAAAAAAATCAGCTTTTTTAATATCACAAACTGACTTTGATTCTTTTGCTTTATTATATGCTCCTTTTTTCCACGACTCTGTTTCATACATAAACACTAATTTTTTTGTTTTAAATTCTAGTAAGTAATGCAATATATATACACACAACCTGAGGTCTTACCAGGTCCTTCACATCACTACATTTTTAGAATATTTTGCATATTTTTTTTATCAGTAATACTACTGTGTGCTGAAGATGTCTCTCCTGTTGTTACTCAAAATTAAATTGCTGTCAATCTGACACCTTTTGCAGACACTCAAGGAACTTGAAATTTTCTATTAACAAGTAATAGTTATAATGTATCAGAGAATATGATTATGTGTTACAGCAGCTAAAAATGATCTGCTAGGCTATTCTATTTTTATTTCTGTATCTTTAATCTAAAGATTCTGGCTCCTGGGGCAGGGTTAAATGAGCAAACAATCTGAGTAATATGCCATCAGTATTCCTATGGAATACTTGTCTGCCGTTACACAAATTGAATATTGTGAAATGGTGATTGCAGCTTTTTGTACAAAGGTCAAAATATAAAAATGTATGTTTGGAATCAAGAAATGTTACTGTAAATCTAAGCGTTATATGCAAGTATCAAGTTATTCACTTGTAAAGAGAGCCTGGAAGGGTTAAACCTGTCTCAGTCTTAAATTCATCCAACCTTTCTAATTCAGTTTATACATTTTCCAAGTGCTTGCAATGTTTTCTAATAGCAGGCCAATTCCTTAACTCATATAGGAACCTAAATTACAATAATCATATGTATTGCTTTCCCTGAGAAAGGAAACACCTGTTGTAGTTGGTTAATTGCTGCCTTTTTGTAAGCTTTTGGAAGAAAAGTAACATAAATAATTTATATCTGAAAAACTTCAGAAGCAGAGAAACACACAAATTTTAAAACTGATATGAAACTCAAAACCTATGTTGAGATAGTAACAGATGTTTTCACTCTGTTAATTAAAGAAAAACTCTGTATCAAAGTACCATAATAGGATATGGTTATTTTATAACTAAGATGGGGCTACTTTCTGTTCTGTTCCACTTCTGCAATAATTGTTACTCATGCCACTACAGAGCAGTAGGAAAAAAAAAAACCCTCTACAAAAACATGAGAATGAAAAAAAAAATGTATGTGTACATAAATCAATATATAGTGTAGAAAATATATCCAATGAGAAATTTAAAAAATTCATTCACTTGTTTCTATGGAGTCCTTGGTGAAGTAGAGAAAAAGGCATGTGATTACAACCCCCAAAATGTCAATTAAACTTATATTTTTAAAAATACACACATAGATTACTATTATTATTAATTATTATTTTAATCTGAGATGTGTTAATTTTTCCTAGTCGCATTTCAACATATAAAAGATGTGAAATTCTGCCCTAAGCTATGGTACTTTATTATTCATTCATATAAATCTGGTCACAGTGGAATTGCCCTCAAAAGGAGTTATGCCCCGTGTTAATCTTGTACAAATATCTATATTTGATGAATGACACGGTAAATTTTAAATAACAGCTACTCATCTGCTATATCTGCTGTTGTGCCACTAAGCTGGACACGGTAGTTGAAACAAAAGTATTGTCCGAGCAAGACCAACGTGGAGGAAAGACTCAAGGAAACAGTCCAGGAAAAGCAAATTAACTTCTCCTATCATGTACAAATGAGATGGCTATTACAGAGCTTCACATCCTGCAAAGCTTCACAGCATTTTCAAATGAAAAAGAAGTCTTCACAGAGATAAATAGCAGTAGAACTGTTGCCTTCAGTACTAGAAATGGGGGGAAAAAAAATAAAATAAAAGGGGGAGAAAAAGGAAAAGAGAAAAAAAAAATAAAAAAGAAAAAAGCCTTGGTAAGCTGATCAGTTTTGCTACAACAAAAAATGGTATTTGGTACTAATTCTCCAGTTAGTGTGTGTGAGGAATCAAAATATCTAGTTATTGCATTGACAACCCCTGCCACTTACATCTGAACTAACGGCTGTCATACAGGTAAGTGCTCATTTACCTGGGATATTGAGGCGAAAGACTCATGAAGGGTTCCCAGCAAAGCCAAGTTAAGCACTGGGAGTACTGTGGAACAGATCATATGAACCTTTTGCAGACACCTGTGCTGAGGTATGTGCCATAGGCCCTGCACAAGGTGTACATTAGGCCATATCCCTTTTCTAGGTCAGTCAGACCCAGGTTAAATTTACCTTGAATGCTGCAGAGGAGCCTGAGTTGCTCTAAGTAGCTGGCTGAATACGAGAATCTTGGCCACATCAGAAGGTGATGTTTCCACTACTTAGCAGTCACGGTGAGCCCAAGTAGAATATTGCAGTAATGCTGGAACTTGGTGTGATAATTTGGATGCTACGTTGTAGGTGTACCCTGAAACAATAAGTAACTTCCTACTTCTTGTTGCTACTTAACATGCTGTACCTCCCACCCTCACCTCTCTGTACAAACCAATTTACTGAGACTTTTTTTTTATACAATAGCTAATTTCACCTACTGCATTTAATGTCATAGGAGTTATACATGTAAATCCCTGTACTTAGAGATAAGATATTCCTTTATGCCATTTTAATCAATCTTTGTCATGGGTATGTTACTTAATAGCTCTGTCTTTCTATAGAAAATGAGCAACTTAAGGGAAATGAAACTTTTCAAAGATACATTTTCCTTCTGGCAGACTGTGAAATACACCGTAATTATCCTCTTTCGATGAATAACGTTTGAAAGAAAATGAACATTCTGTGCACCAAAATGTATAATACAATGACAATCTCAACGGCCTTGTAAATAAAAGGAAATTGTTTTTCTACTATGATCTATATTGCATAGAAACATATATACATGCTTTATAAATATAAAACCAAATCAGACTATCGAGCCACTTTTCAGGGTCCTACTGCTTTCTAATAAAAATAAACTCAGTATTTCATAGCCGAAAGGAATTGTATTTGTATTTCTAAAAGATTCAAACTGTGTTATGAATTATGGACTCCATCCTACACTCTGATGGAACTACTTGTATGAGTGAGGCTTGGGTTAAACACAGCATCTCTTAAAGAGAGAATAAGATAAAGGCACCCCAAAGCTTTACTGCTGGGGATGGGGGAGGTGGAGTGTGGTGGGGGTGGAAGAGAAGACAGGAAAAGGCCTTTTTAATAGCATAATCAAATCATGGCATTCCAGCCCACATTCTCCTATTATGAAACCTGTACTATCTTTACCAGCTTGGTAAAGTAAAATTTGAACACAGATCTTACAAACTAATGGTGCAATGCACAATTTAACTAAATGGTTAGGGATAAAGTGCCACATAGCCCTTTTTGATATCTGAATATGTCGTTCCAGTAAATATGAGCATGCATCAAAAATAAGGAGCCAAGAAGGCTACACAATCTTCAGTAGCATTTGAATACCAACTTTTCCATCAGACAGTCAGCCTAAATCCAAGTTTTGAGTTAGGAAAATTACCTCTCTACCATGAAGAAATTTGTTAATGTCAGAAAACTGTGATGTTTACATCTTACCTCCTTTGTTTTTTCTTTTTTTTTTTTTTCCTTCTTGTCCCTTCTCACCTCCACCCCACCACCCCCCTGCCCCGAAATCACTGCCTCCAAGGAGATAAGATACTGGTGATTGGCGGTTACACATTGCACTTTATGGAGCATTCTGTTCCACAGTTTCTACAAGAACCAACAAAAACCTGGAAACTAATATATATCAGTAGAAGGAACTTCTAGTTGTATCCTGCCTTACACAGGTCCTTCTACTGGGAGAATAAGGGCTTCCTTGCCCTTATTGAATCTGCAACCTCAGCAAAGCCAGAGATCAACACCTCACACACTGATGAGTTACACCACTCAGTTGCCCCCAGGGAGACAGCAGCTCCCACTGCCTGCTAAGTTCTTGCTTGAGACAGTGGGCACTTACTGCTGTCAAGCAGGTAGAAAAGGTCCGTACACTGGCTGGGGGCTGCAGCACAAAGACACACAAAGGAAACAGGCTATTCAGCGTGTCATTCACATGTTTAAAAGGTGACAAAATAATGCAGTCCAAACTAAAGACAGGGCAAAATACAACACCATTGAATACTACCATATTTCCCTACCGTGCTTATACTATAATACCTAAAACAGGTATTCCCCTACTCTAGTCCCCAGCACTTGGAAACTACACTTCAAGCAGGGCTTGCACACACTGGAAAGACAGACCCTCTGCCACAGTCCTTTCTGTTCAGTAGATTGGTGATTACAGAGCTCATGAGAGACATGGGACACATCAGCACCAGATCCATAGAAGAGAACACAGTTCAGCTCAAGTCTTATCCGGCAGAGTGATGGCCAATTCCCATTCCTGCTCCAAGGACTGTTCAAGTGCTTGATGAACTGTTACCATATGCAGAACATACAGAAATTTATCTCACCATCTAGTCAGCAGGAAGTGAGGTGTCTACCTTGGCCTCTTCCTTAAGTTCCACTTAACTGGAGAGGGTCACCTCCAGTGAGCATTTTATTCTTCCTACCTTAGATGCTTATTTGAATACAGGATAAACACTTTTGTTGAGGTGGCTCTGTCTACTGGCTATGGGGTTGATTTTCAGACACTGAAGTTAATGTCACCCTAACCTGAACAGCCCTCAGAAGGATTTCATTTACTGTAAACAACACACTCACATAATTGTAACAAAAAATTCTACACAGAAATATGTGACCTTTACCGTAAAGCTTCATTTTGTGCTGTAAAATGTTCAGAATACTTATGGCATATACTTTGACAGGAAATAAAGTATTGTTTGAATAAATTTAGAAATTTTTTTTATAATGTTTAGACTAATGTTAAAGGTTTAATGCTTTAACATAGACTAGCTATGAAATAGATCTAATTAGCTATTTTTCTCTGTGGTAATGTGTTAATGTCTATGTTGCTGAAAGCTGTCTAAACAAGATACAAAATAAGGGCTATTACCTTATCTAGCCATGACATTATCGATAGCATTTAATAAATATATTATTATAGAGACTTCTCTATACATGCCTTGTTCCATGTCAAAAATAACCTGAAGTCTACCAATAGTGAATATACACTGAGTATATTTAGTGTATATAATACATATACATTGTATATAGAACACAGTTTCTAACTTTTTCAACAAGGAAAGGTCACCTGGCCAGAGTGTAGTTTATGAAAGACCTCCATAAATCAAATAAGCCTGCTAGCCCAAGTCATAAGTTGTTTAGAGAACATGTCAGGAATCCCGTTGCTATAGGCAAGCTTCTTCTTCATCCCATAGAGGGGAATTTGACACCTAATAAGAAAGGTATTTTGTATTCTTTTAAAATATATAGATATTTTGAAGTGTTTTAAGGCCTTCACAGTCTCTGCATGCTGCATGTTTTTAACTGCTTTTAACTGCAGTGAACTGCCTGCATACACATTATTCTACCTCCATAACTTCTGCATTTCCAGTCAGAAAGTCATAATGCAGTTATTAACAGAGATTTCCACACAGAGGTATTGAATTATATTAGTAAGCTTGGCTTAGGCCTGGGTGCTGTGACATGAATGCACATTGTCTTGAACTAGTTTAGGGGCATGTCACAGAGTGACAGCTCACTGCAGCTTTTAACCAGATGCACAGATCAACCTGGTAAGTACTTGGTTAAGTATCAGTGTGCCTGGTGATGTACAAAATAAATATGAAGAAAGTATTGCACTGAAATATTTATAGTCTAAAGGTTTCACCCATTAATAGTTCATAGATATTGTCTTCAGGAACGAGTCCATTGAGGTGAGTGGAACTACTTGTGCAAAAACAAGTTACGTATATGTTTGCAATAAAGTCTCAAGAGACTTTAAAAGAGATTTCATTTCAGGACAAGGCCCTAACTGAACTTCAGCAATGAAAGTGAATCAAAGTACAACAGCCACCCCAAAGGAACCCAACTTCATTTAACAAAAAAGTTTAATGGAGAGATTTTGAAAATATTATTTCTTTTTTGTCACAAAAGGGTTGAAAATGTTATTTAGTATCTCCATGAGGAAGAAAACTGTTTAACACTTAACATAAGTGGAATATATATTTCATGTAAGACATGTTGTCATTCAACTTACGTTTTGGATGCAATTTCCAAACAAGTAGCTCAGTTATTTGCATTTATGTTTCTCAACTCATAGTTTAGTTTATATATAGTATATTCATCTTTTTAAAGCACTGATTTTTAGCATTTATCAATATCTGTGTATATCCAAACGAAAGTCCTACCCAAATAATATTCAAGAATAGTTCACAGTAACACCTAAAACCTGTAAATCGGTTTTGGATACGTATATCATAGCTATGTACATACTAGAAGATTTTAAACAAAACAACAAATAGAAATATTAGAAGTGTCAGATTCATAAAGTCAAAATACCAATTAAGTCATCTACTTTCACAAATTGTCACATATATCTGTAGTTATAGTTTTACCAAATGCATTGACTTTGTAAAAAAGAAATTGTACTGATAAATTAGAAATTAAAATTAAATTTATTTATAAAAAATCCACCTGATTTTTACCCTAATAACACCTGATGAAATACCCTCTCTACTTCTGCACAGAAGCTGATTGAAATCTGGAGTATCTTTTTCCATTAACAAAGATTATGATAATATTTAGTACAGTACATGTAAATATGTGGGTTTTTTTTCCCAACTAGTTATAAGATAATCAGAAAAAGATATTTTCATACATGTTTTATACAAAAATATTAAAGTCAGTTACTAGTTAAATAGAAATACAATACACACAGACACACACACCTATATGCCATGACTACCTCATGTTACTCTTTAGCATACATGCACAAACTCCTAATGAGATAAGGAGGGAATGTTTTTAAATAGTGCACCTTTTAAATTGCTACATTTCAATATATTGTTTTTTTCAGACTACTTGCACATAATCAGATTATTTTCCAAGCAGGTGTTCATTTGATTACTTAAAGTATAAATTGCGGTCTGGCTATTGAGTGTGAAGAGGTGGATAATGGGAAGGGTAAAGAAAATACAAGCCTTTTTGCATCAAGAGGCAGAAACAGTAAATAGGAAAAAAAAAACAAACTAAAAAAAAAAGAGGGAAGTAGGCTCAGAGGAATATTACTTCCCTGCATTGTACAGATATACAAGAAAGAAAAATTATTTGGCAGAAATTTGACCCTTTTTCCTGGAGTGATGAACATGTTGTCATGTATATGGCTTGTTAGGTGCAAGAGAGGGAGGACAGCAGCAGGATCTCACAGAGGATTTTTTGGAAGTTTGCAAAGTCCTCCCAGGGCTGTTCTGAGAGGAGCAGTGCAATATGCTACCCAGAGTGAGGAGTGCAACTACCCAGAGTGAGGAGACAGCTTCCACTAGTCTATGTAAGTACCCCATTTAGGGACTCGGAGCTTCAATTCAGGTATTTATGGTCAACTTACAAAACCATAAAAATAGAGACAAAAAGAATACAGACTGATACACAGTTAAAAGAACCCCCACAGTTTAAGTGAAATTTAAAAAGTCTAAAACTAAATGTGCATGACGCCAAGAAGTCACATATAAAATGGTTAGATTAAAAAAAAAACCACCACACAAAATCCAACACCAAAACCTGATGTGTATATATATATATATATATATATCTCCATAGGAAAACATGATGCTTGATTACTGTCTCCTAGAAAGTGCAGTGTTTAGTTGTCAAGTGATTAGATCCTTTATTTGAATATAACATGAACTACATGGATATTTATTCAGAAAAAGTTAATAAACAAACAAAAGTTAACAGGTAAGTATGTATTTATCACAGTTCTCAATAAAGCAATACCTACTTCTGCACCAGGCATTAATACTATGCAAAATATTTTCTTCCAGCTAAAAAGTACAATGTGCCAAAAGTACAACGTGCCTAAGAAAGCAATCAGCCACTGAGGAACTCGTAACACTTTAAAACTGACAAACAGTCAGTTATTTCCACAGTGAGTGGATTCAGATTTATCAAAACTATTTGAGAAGTCTAGCCATAAAATTGGTTAAATTCCATTATTCAGCAATAATCTTGAATTCTGAGATGAAGAAGCACACTCAGCCTGAGAACCTATCTTAGCTAGCTAAGTGACTGTTCTTTGCAGTATAAAATAGGAGTAGATCCATAGAGCAAATCAGTTTGTTCTCAAATGTTCTCACCACGTTCATTTTGGAGTTTTACTTTGAGTTCTTTTAACCTAATTCCTTTTAACCTTATGGACTGAACACCCACTTGCAGTCAGAGTATGTGCACACCCCCTTCCTACCTCCATTTAAAAGGAATCCAGTTTGCATGCTCAAGGCTGCTCAATGTTGCAAACTGGAACACAGTATATATGGATGACTGAAACCCAAGAAGCATCCTCCTATTCAGCACTAAAATGTTACTGTAGATGCAAACAATAATACTATCAATGTACTCAGTGATGAGAGAGGTGCTACAGTTTATGATATTGAGAAGTTAATCTCTGCTTTAAAATTGCCTTTTGGATGAAGCTACTTTCCATCCACAGTGCATATCAAGTGATTAGAAACAAAGTCAGGAGAGTAGCTTTTCTAAATTAAGGTGCTTAATGTCTGCTTTATGAACACTTCAACAGATAATGTAGCAACTCCTGTTCAGTCTTTAATATTTTTACTATAACTTTATTTTATCCTGTCCAGGAAAATGAAAATGGAGTGTAGCAATGCCCTTTTAATACCCCAAATATAGTCAGTAGATTAAAATCATTGTTACATATGTATCAAAGACATACATAACTTCAATATTTAAAGAAGTGATAATGTCTGCTTCACCACTATCAAAAGGATAAATGTCCTGTCTCCCCATGTTCAGAAGCAAAACAGAAGGAAAAATTTTGGTGAGCCCTTTACCCAACAGCCTGCATTCAACTCTTGAACATCAGGATATAATACAGACATTGTAGTGGAGAAGCTTAGCACCTGATAAGACTTCAGCTAACAAACTGTACTGGTGAGTCACACTGAAATACTGAGAACACATACCGAATTGCTCAAACTTACAGAAATTGAGTCCTAGCCTCCAAACCATAAAAAAATACTTTATTCCTAAACTTTTGTAATCCAGATAATTTAGCTGAATTAAAACTACAATGCATATTAATGAATATAACTAGTGACTTAAAAATTACTGCTGATGAAATGTAAAAATAAGATATCAATATTAGTAAAAGGATCATAATAGTAAAAGACAGTTAAAGTCCTGATCTGTATTCAGTCCAAATAAGGAGGAGAAGTAGGAAGATATTCTGAAGCTAAAGACAATATTTTCTGTCGAATAAAAAGAGAAAAATCAAACAAACAAACAACCCCAAATATTTTCAAAGTCTGGTCTGTTCATCCCTTTGGTGTGAAGAGAGTGATGGTTTATAATCACTAGAACTTGTGATATGCAGCGATGTGTTACAATGTATAGTATTCAGATTCTCAAAGTAGAACAGAAATTACTATTTATTATAGGCTTTATCAAGAGTAATCACCAGGAAATTATATGAGCCTTGCCTGTGCAAGCCAACTTCAGCTTATGTATTCAAGGATTGCATACAGTATCACAGTATAGTAACATAAAATGTATCGGCAGCTTGTACTTGTTACCCTAATTTCCCATTGCCTCTAGCCAAAGCTTGCTAGAAACAGGGCATGATTATCCCCAAGTTTTATGCACACTGACATTAAGAAGCATTATAAATGCTCAGGAAGCATTTTCCAACTCCAAAATCTCCAGGTACTTCTAGACTGAATGTCACAGTAGCAAACAGTGCCACATGGTGTGTTTAGTTTGCTTAACAGGTAACATCTGGGGCAGATTTGCAAGTATATAGACTGTAATTGTTAGCACATCTTTGTTTATGCCTTTGTGCCAGTGCTTCCCATCAGAAAAGCTAAATGCACAAGAAAGGAAATATCTAAGAACTGTCTATTCTTTTTCTTGACAAGAGGCAATACAAGGTTATTTATACAGCTGAGTTGACTGTATTGAGCCAGATAGCCTATATCAATCTGTAAGCTTACCTTGGCATGCAAACTTCAATTCCTTGGCATCTGTAACGGTGGTTCTTTTATCTGACCTCTTCTTTTCTGTCCGACGGTGGCTACGTCTTTTCTTTGTCTCTCCCCAAAGATTCGATCCACCATGCATGCTTGGGATGTTCAGAATGGCAATTCCTTCCAGAGATATATTGATTAAGTCTATCTGAATTCCATCACACTGATTAAAAAGGGGAAAAAGAAGGGGAAAAAAAAGAGAGAGAAAACAATAAGAGAAAAAGAAAAATCTGAATATTCTACCTATCAGATATATATTTTTCTTCAGCAATTCATCGTTCTTAACACTGCTAATAGTTTATTCAATATTTACACCTAATATATATACTTATATTTGAAAAGGAGATATGAGATCAGATTCTCATTCTGAAGGTAAAACATGATTGCTAGTCAGCTTTTGACTGCTTATGCTTCAATACAGCTATTAACAGAAAACCATTTATTCTATCAAAATTTCTATATCAATAACTGGAGGGGTTTTGATGCCTGTTCCAGCTAAATTGTCTGTCTGATGATTTTGCAATGATACTTGTCACTGTAACAACTGAATCCCTTCCACATGAAACTGAATATAAAAGTCCCTGCAGGCAGGGAATACACAGGCTCATGGAACAGGCCCTGAGAACACAGAACACCACACACGTATTAGTTTCAATCCAAAGGCACAACAAGTATATCAGCATAGGGCTATACCTGACTAATAACTCCTACTAGGAGGTAAGATTAGTAGAAATGGGTACAGCAAATGCTGATGCAGCTACAGCATTTCTTATCCCAGAACCTCTACTATCCAGTTCTCTTAAATACACAACATTGCCAACGGAAAACATAGGTTATGGAGCTAAAGAAGAGGTATCAGTGACCTAAAATTTTACCAAGACCTACTGGACACACAGAAGTAATCTTTGTGGGATAGTCCCCTCAGTGATGAAATAATGACTGTAGGGCATCTTGTGTCACCAGTATGCATTTCTCCCGCTTCCTACAGCAAACCTGGACTTACAGGCATTCGATAGAGGTACATTTCTTTGCTAAATCTGGCTTCCAATTATATCTTATAAGGGACCATATTTTGCACTTCTGGAGAATGGTTCAGGGTTCTTAACTTACCAGCCTGTTGAGTGACAAACTGCAGCATTTTCTCCAGTGGTTGAAGCCTATGACGTTTGCAAATACAGTTCACCTGAGACACACTGGATAAGATGCACCTAGCTTGATAGGATACACCTACCCTTTGCTGGCTATAATTTACTCAAGCTAAGTCTCTCTACCAACATTGTTTTAGGATCACAGGAAGCTCCTAACTCATAAAAAATTGTAGAAAAATACTGAAGAAACTCCACAGAATAAAAAAAAGACCCAACTTCACATTACTACAGTGGAACCCGCAGGTGGAAGGCAAAGCATTCAGTTCTACTGATTAGTTCACTGAACCACCCAAAATTCCCAGGATTCATATACATGTACCTTGTCTAGACTTAGATTAGCTTCATTCCTCATGATAAAGATGGAGTATATAGATATCCTGGCAAGTCACATGCACCACAGCGTACAGCAGCATATTTTTTAAAACATTAGATCCTACTCCTGCAATGTTCTTCTGCAAGCTAGTAAAGGATCTAGTCATCCATTGAAAACTGATTAAGGGTATTATTTTGTAATTCCAATATGCAATAATCAGGAAGAAAACTGGAAAAATAATTAACCATGCTTCAGTAATAGTCCACTGACATCTTGCAGCTTGCTGCTCTGTGGGTCACTGGCACTTCTTCCTCTCTGCCTAAACCTTTATTGCAGTTTTGAAGAAGAAAAGCAAAGTATAACTCAAAAATAACTGTGAATAATTATTTGTTTACTCTGAAAATTTCTGAGATCACAAAACAGAACTGTATTATAATGCACACACATCTTCTTAATTCTTCTAAGAGCATAAATCTGGACAAAGAATTATTTCATCACTAAGATTTCCATTTCATATTTGCTCTTCAAGAATTAAATTTTAAACCTGTAGATTATATTCATACACAGAAACCTTTAAAGTCAAAAGACATCTGAAAGTGGGTTGGCAGTTGTGGCAACCACTGTAAGTGTAACTTTTTAATCACACTTTTCTTACAAGAAAAAAGGTATAGGACTTCACTGTGATTTCTGGAAGCAAATTTGTGGTTGCCCCCTATATTTTATATGTATTAAATACTAAGATGATTTATTTTGCTAAAAATTCTGCTCATGTGTATGCTCACTTACTGCTATACATTCTAGATAAACAGATATTAATTTCATAATTAAAAGTAATCTTGTGTAAATACCCTGCAGGCCTCAATGAATCAAACACATACTGTGTGTCAGGCCTCCCACTGTCTTCAAGTGGAATGTACTGGCTGGATAATTAGATAGTACATATTTTTTAACCTTATTTGCATGCATATTATATCTTTTGCACACTGACAAGCAGCAGTAACAACAAAAGTCAGATTACCACAGGGAATTCCCACAAAGAAGTCTTCATTTCTTATAATTTGCAGCCTAAATTAAAATAATTTGATCTTTGACAAGGATGAAATGTCAAGCAGAAGGGGGTCCTCTACAAGCCACGGCCTGTGGCTTCTGAAATCTGCCTAATTTATGTCAGTCACTTCTTAATACATATTTAAGTATTACACGAGAAAGATGATAAATATGCAATCTGACACCTTTGGTATTTCCCTGCTGTTAATTTATAAAGGTCTGGCGTCCCCCAAACTGACTGGAATTATTTAAATAAAAGACGAATTGTGAAATAGAATGGCGCGGGGTCTAGCTTCCATTTTCACTCAATATTGAGCACAGCAGGTAGTACACTAACACAATTATGTGATGAGGCCTCAGAGTCCCAGAGTGATGAGCAACTTTCTGAATTAGGAAAGAAGACTTTCTTTTGTTCATATACAGACAAGAAGTTTGCACTACAGGTAGCTCTGTTTTGTCCTAACACATTCATATACTACAACAACAAAACACAGATGTGTTCTGCTCTTTTTTGTTTCCTTTTTTTTTTTTAAATTTCAAATAATGCAACAATGCTGTTAAAAATAAAAGCATGTTTTTAAAATGTGGAGCATGCCTACCTAGATCAGAAAGAAAATCCATCTCTTTTAGTTCTTTTTTGCCTTCTTTCCTGGCCTCAGTCACTTTTTTGATATTATTATTTATACTTTATTTATTATATCAAACATTTTCAGATCATCTCTAAATTGAGAATATCCATATCTATGCCTGAAAAGAGCTGAGATTAAGGCTTTGCTGTGTAACCAAGGGCAATATAATGCCAGAGTATGTGAACATTTTAAACTCCTTTCCCTTACCCATTAATACCAGGTGGTATAGAAGGTTTACACTGGTCTGACAATGCTTTTACAGTGTTGCAGGTATGATCCATCTCATCCCCGCTTACACTTCATCTCTACCTATTCTCATTAAATACCTTTCACATACCCTTCTTTTTTACTGAAGCAGAAATAAAGTGCAAGTTCTTTAAATTGTAAAATCATCAGCCTTGTTTACTGACACATTATTATTAAAAATAAATACTTAATTTTGTCCTAGTTTGTTTGTTTGTTTTTTTCCATTTTAGTTTCTTTCCCTTTAGAACCTATGTTTTTCTCCTCAACTTCTTGGATCCCAGTTTGGAAACAAAAACACATCTTACTTTGGATAACATAAGACTTGTGTCCAACTTCGTTCTGCATTTCACACTTACACAAGAAAACATGCACAACATGAGTCAAGGAAAACCAATATCAGGAAAACCAATCTTAATTAGGTTAGAAATCAAATATAGGGTTGAACAAATATTTGTCCATACAACGTTTGATCACTGTCTCAAAGCTCAGAGATACACAACCTTAATCTTCCCGGGCTTCAAAATTTGGCTGTATAGCAAACACATTCTTTGTGCATTATATTGAGTGAAATATGGTCTCATACATTAAGTTCTCATTTACAGTGACATCCCCAAGTACAGGGCAGCAGGTTAAAAATTAGATTAAAACAGTGCTACTTCCAAATGTTGATAATGTTCAAACAAGCATATTGGCATGCATTGTAATTTACTCATTGTAAATAAATCTGCAGATAACTACCTCCTACCACTTCCTGTAAACTTTTGGAAACTATGCTTTTTGTTCCTAATTGTAGGACTAATGATAATGACCAGGATAGATGAAGTGAATATTAACAAACGTCTCATATACCGGCAATGTAACACTATCTTGGTAATAATAGTTATTGACATGAACTGGTAATAACTATACAACTGGTATCAGCAGCACCACAAACTCGTATACCTACTTGTTTGCTTTGGGATGTCAACATTAAATCACCCTTTCAATGGTTACAATTATATAAGTTCACCTCTTAGTATGTATCAGGATATGTATGATTTTCACCAGATGTTAATATTTTATTGGGAAAGCCTCCTCATCAATTTGAATTTAATCAAAAGGTACATTTAACTTGCAGTATATTCAAACCTAATCAAACCAGTAAGCATTTCTTCCAATAACTAATGAAATATCTTTCACACACTGTTTCCCCAAATGCACGTTTGTGAAACACTGTCTTGGGAATCAAGGGGGATTTGTTTTTTCTAGGGCTTCTGGTTGATGTTTTGTTTTTATTATATTTTAATCCAACCTGTGAAGAGCATGTTTCCACTTTAAGAAGAAACATAACAGGATAACAGGCAAATCTAGCCCTGCAGGTCTTACAGTTTCAGTCTCAGTACTCTTTGCTACTGTTCTGCTACCAGATTCATGGTCCCTTCAGATCATTTCAGACTTCACCTTTCAGGAGGCTTTGACCAGACTCTCACAGCTCTCACCATACCTCTCTGAGTGTCTCATGCTACTACACAAATACTCCATTGACACGTGCAGTTCCTCATTACTATTGGAAAGGAAAAGCACCATAAACCTCCTGAGAAATGATTTCATTATTTAACATAAATTCTCAAGTTTGTACTTTCACTCATTTCACATTTTTCATGTACTTATTTATAAACATCAATCCCCCAAAGATTTTATGTAATATAGCCACTTATTCCATCAGCCATCAAAGTGGCAGTGGCACATTATTTTAAATTCCTATTTTGTCTGTAACTATTCTGCGTCTTTTCAGTTAATGTTCAATGTATAATGGAAAGATGACCCCTTGTGCAGAGAGAAAAGCTATTTAATGAAGGGGAATGATTCAAAAAAATACATATATTCTTTAACCTTTATTCAGGAAAGTAAGTACAATTTTAGGGAATTGAGTTTTAAAGGTTATAAAATCTTGGGACCTGGAAATAATAAGATTTTTTTTTTATTTTAATCCTGCAGCAGCTCTCACTCCCTCCAACAGTCTTTCATTTTTCCATCTGACCTAGCCACACTCCCTATTGATTTCTAATGCTATACTTCACCTCTTGACCTTGTCTACTGTATTAAGACTTCACTAATCATCAAACTGAACTTTGTTCCAGTGTTCAGGGCTACACTACAAATAGACACGATAAAAATAATATTTTGGAATATAGGGTCGAAAGGATGTGCACTCCTTTGCCTTACTGGATTCAGGCACTCTGTACCCTTGTTCCCTGCATTTCAGCCAAACTAGTGACATTTCAAGGATAAAGGCAACAATTAGTTTCTTACTTCTATTTCTACAGATTCATGCAGCTTCTTACAGGTGGCTGAGAAAGTTTCCGAAGTGCCAAATTCAAAATACCAAAATTTGTTCTTCATTCTGAAACAAGAAAAAAAAAAAAGAAAAGAAAAAAAGAAAGATCTTATTCACTATCAATGTGTGACAAAAGTGATCATCCTGTCTTCCATTATAAGTAATGGTAAAGGCTTGGGAACATGTGACATCCCATTTTAAATAGATGAGCTCATAATTTTCAAAGCTTAAATGTTGGTGTCAAGTTGTATGATATCCCCTAAAGGGATCACAGGAATGTGTTGAACTGACAGGTTCAAATGTACCTTTGACTTTTCTTTTTCAGTGACTATCAGAATATTTTTTATCACTTAACCAGTGACATGGCTCAGAAAAATGTATCGATTTTATTTTATGCCTTACACCTACAATATGATTTCTGATTCACAGTTAACATCTCTATCCTGCAGAGTAGTAGAATGTGCAAGGGCAATCCAATCATGAAGAAGAGGTAAGACAAAAATGTAGCTTGCCTTAAATTAGATAAAAGTAAAGGCAAATGCCTTTACTGTGCATGATGACAGATGAGTTATTAGAAGAAAATAAAAATTCCAGATCTAATAATCTTTAGATAGTTTGCAGTAGAAGAGCTGTATTATCAGGTAATTCGCTCACAGAGACATTTTAAATGGGCAGTGAGACCTGCATCTTGAAGATCATTAACAGTTTCTACAGGAAAATAAAACTGTATTTAAAGCTAGTAAATTGCTGAGTTTATCATGACAGCAGGCAGAATTTACACTTTTTTTCTTCTTAAATACATAAAGACTGCACTTCTATTTTACCAGATTTACTGCATACTGTTCAATACAATCAGGACACAAATAGCACCATTTCAAATAAGTATGTGTACTTTTTTTTAACTCTCATGAGTAACTATTATTTTGCAACAAAAGAAAAGCAGCTAAAAAAGAGCAACAACAACAAAATACATTGAATAAGAATTCATTATTCACACTTAAGAATCAGATATGAACTCAGTTTCTCCAATTTTATAAACTATTCTCTGACACAGGCACAGCACAGCATGTTTGTAACTTGAAAATGACTGAGTCTGCATGACTTAGAAGTGCAGAAGATTGAAACACAGATGTAGATGACTGTAAAACATGTCAGCAAATGTACAAACCCTACCTAGTACTTATTTCAAATTACACATACAAGTCTACTTAGTCGTTCTTACAGTCCACTTAATGACTCTTAGAATTACAAAGGGAGAAGGGGCATTATTGTACCAGCCAGTTCCAGAAACTTGCTGGCACAAGAGCCAGCAATTCCTGGTGCAATATGAGAAGGGTGTATGGGTGTCCAACCTGGCAGCCTACAGAGAGTGGGGAGAGAAGAATAGTAAGGAACTGATACATTTCTAATGAAAAAAGTTACAGGAATTTTCAAAGGTTTTTATGAAGAAAATCTAAAAGTGTTAGGAAACAATTTTTGAGAACCTGCTCTGGGCTAAATGGCATATTCTCAAAGGAGTTCCAACAACAGAAATGTTCAGGCCAGATTCAGCATCCATATTTCATGAATCCATGAATGGAAGTGATCTGATGTATGTTCCTTCTATACCTGCAGATTAGTTATCACACTGAAATACTGACCTGGGATCAAGTGCTCTATTTGCGTCACTGTACATGAAGAAATTCAGAATCTTTTAGTTTCCAAACAAATGTGAATCAAGTCCTGAATTTCCATTGGATCCCTCTGGAAAATCTGGATGCAGCTATTATCCTGCTACTTTCCATGCAGGGACAATGAATAATGAAAAAAAATTCCAACACCAAAACCTTGATGTAAATATTCATAAAAATAAATTTTTTTTATTTGATCCTGTTATTGAGTAATAAGCCTTTGAATCTTCTCCTTTGATAGCCTTTCCTCTTGTGATTCAGTGACTTTTATCCCAAATGAAGCATCTTTTCTTTTTCTTTATTGAAGAGACTGCTTTAAATTGACTCACTTATTAGCACTCTATATAACAAACTCTTTGATTTAAACAGTTAAAGTAGGCATATATTTTAGAGCCATTCAGAATATGGTGTCAAATTCAAGTACTTTGAGTTCAGCAATACAAAACTCATCATTGTCAATGCACTCAAGGATTACTAGAAAAATCTAGATCTATAGATCTAAAACTTGTAAGATCATATGACAGAAGATTAAGGAAATATATCAGGTGAGGTTTTGATGGTTGATGTATTTCTTGTAATTGTAATACAGCCTATAAGATTCTATTAGGCTAAAAAATGTAGTCTTGTGTGCCTATGCTCCATTCTTGAGTTGACTATATCTCTGTTTTTAAGCATAGAAAGACAACTTGACAACTTTTCAAGTACAAAGATAGATGTCGATACAAATAATTTTATTCTTCATTTTCAAAAAGATTTACCAACTTCCTTTACAAGCCATGAAATAGATTAGATTCCATGTTTTTATTCAAATGCACTGTATCTCTTATTGGACAGGAAATTGTATTGGAACTTTTCTTACAGATACAAAACAGAGTTGAATAAAGAAATCCAGAGAAATTATACTAAAGTTTCTATAAGCAAGACAAGTCTTATTATTCTAGTAAATACTATATTTTTTCTAATAATTTAAAAAAACCCCTTTAAATCTGTATCTTCCACTTGCATTCCTCTTTCAAATAGGTGAAGCTCATCTTCTTATCAAGACAGCAGCACACAGTAGAAGAATCCATTTAGAAGATTAATGAACTGCTCTTAAGGCCATTCTAATTTCTTTCACAATGGTATAAGTAAATTTTAGGTTGGTAAACGAACACATGTTTAATGACAATTTTGCCACATTAAAACTGTAAGAAACTGAGTCACAGGCTGCTGTCATGTATATTTTCTCTCACTCCTAGAGAAGCTGATGATTTCAACTTTTAATAAGACATGACCAGAAAAAGTTGAAGTTTGTTTCACTTAAAAAAAAAAAGCGCTATACAGTAGTACTTTTCTTTACAACACTGGTTTTGTTGGAATAGCAAAGGGAATAGACTATTTTACAAAAAAGGGGTTTTTTCCCAAGCTTCAACGTGTTTAGTGAAATTCTTAAACAACTTTATGTTTGAAAATACAGTATAAATAAAACCTCAATCATGATTAAAAGCTGACCTATCTAATCTTGTTATTGTATTAAAATATGTCAAAATATACAGCCTATGGATGTACAAACAACAAAACAAAACTGTACTTCGAGAACCTAAACACCTTTTATGCTGGGAGTGTTCCACGTCTTCAGGTATTGGTCAGTTTTCTGATAAGTGGAATGACGTTCTTTAACAGGGATGAAGCAAATTCTCAAGACAGTATAGAGAGGCAAACACTGCAATTTCTTACAGCATTTCTATACTGTGGATAAATATCAGACTTAGAAACTTGGATATGTTTTTTGAAAAAGATCAGACTAATATTTGGTAATCAAGGCAAAATAATCAAAATAGTCTGTAATACAGGTTTGCTCCATTATCAGTTAATCAGAAACCCCCCTACTGCTAAAACTATTTTATATAACCTTTCTGATTAAGCAATTAAAAGGCATGTCATTGAAAAATTGTCCTGTATCTAAATATGGAAATAGTAAATACTTTATTCAACACCTGAAGAGCATCTATACTTCATTGCAGTATGCATACTCTATCAAAACATGCATAACAATAGACCAGTTATAGGCTGCTAATAAAAGGTCATGACAATAAAAAGAGGAGTATTTAAAAGTTAAATAACAAATTCATATTCTGACATTAAAGGTCTACACTTTGGGCAAGAGTTTATTGCTACATTTTTAAGTTTGTCACACTTTCTACCACATCCTACTTACACTTCTTATATTTACTATTTCATCACGGCTAGGCTTCCCGAACAAAGGGAAGGGTTCTACCCACATTTGCTGCAAGCGCGTTGGTGGCTAAAGAGGCCAATGGGAGATAGACATGTCCGGTTGCAAAAGGCACAGCAGAAAGACTCCTTGGACGGTATCAGCAAGACACAATTCTTTCTGCATTGTCTTTTCTCCTCGAGAGTGATCCTGCATGCGTTCTCAAAAGAAGCAGCAGCGTTATGGATAGTGTGTTTCTAGACCTCCCGATTGGAGGCCAGAGTAGACCAGTGATGAAGATCAATGTGGCCGAGGCTGAGATGTTGTTTTAGGGAGTCCTTGTATCTCCTCTTTGGGACTCCTCTCTTGTGGTAGCTGGTGGTAAGTTCACCATAAAGCAAGATCTTAGGGAGGTGGTGGTCCTCCATCCTGCAAATGTGCCCTGCCCAGTGCAGCTGTGTTCTCAGCAACATGGCCTCAATGCTTGTAACTGCTGCCTGTTCTAGAACAGACGTATTGGTCACATAATCTGACCAGTGGATGTTTAGGATTGTACGGAGGCAGTGTTGATGGAAGTGTTCTAGGAGTCGCAGGTGGTGGCAGTAAATCACCCATGATTCGGAACCGTATAAAAGAGTAGACAGCACTATGGCTCTGTAAACACTGATCTTCGTACTTTTCTTTAGGTGTTTATTTTGCCAAACTCTTTTATGAAGTCTTCTGAAAGCTCTATATGCCTTTGCTAACCTGTGGTCTATCTCTCCATCAATCTTACCGTCTGAGATGAGGCTACCTAGGTAATTAAACTGTTGGACTGATTTAAGCTCTGATTGGCCAGTGGTGATATGGGGATGATGGAAGACTTTCTGAGGTGCAGATTGATAGAGAACTTCTGTCTTCTTTAAGCTGACTTCCAGCCCAAAAAGCTCAGCAGCCTCAGCAAAGCAGGATGTTTAATGCTGCAGAGCTGCTTCTGTGTGAGTGACGAGGGTGTCGTCATCAGCGTAAAGCAGCTCCTGGATAAGATGATTTAAGGTCTTAGTGTGGGCCTTCAGTCACCTTAGGTTGAATAGGTTTCCATCGGTATGATATCAAACATAGATACCATCATCATCATCAAGGTCTGCCATGGCCCTTTGGAGCATCGTGCTGAAAAAGATTGTTAATAGGGTTGGTGCAAGAATGCAGCCTTGTTTCACACCATTGGATATTAGAAAGGACTCAGGAAAGTGCATTGCCATATCTGACTTGGCCGTGCTGATCCTCATGAAGTGAGATGATCATTTTAAGGAACTTGGGGAGACATCTTAAACTTTCTAAAATCTGCCATAGACCTTTTCTGCTCACAGTATCAAAAGCCTTGGTGAGATCAACAAAGGTTACATAGAGACCTTTGTTCTGTTCCCTACACTTCTCTTGCAGTTGTCTGAGAACAAATACCATGTCTGTGGTACTCCTGTTGGCTCTGAAACCACATTGGCTTTCAGGTAGAATTCCTTCTGCTATAGTGGGTATTAGTCTGTTCAAAAGTATTCTTGCCAGGATTTTTCCAGCAGTGGAGAGCAGAGTAATACCTCGATAATTTGAACAGTCTGATTTATCTTCTTTCTTCTTATACAAGGTGATAATGACTGCATCACGAAGGTCTGATGATAGTACACCTTGTTCCCAACAGCGCACCACAAACTCATGAAATTTAGCACGGAATGCTTGGCCCCCATGTTTCCAGACTTCAGGTGGAATTCCATCAACCTTGCCAGTTTTCACCTGCTGTATGGCCTTAAGAGTTTCTCCCATAGTAGGGACAATATCCAATTCATTCTTCACTGGTTGTTGTGTAATGTATTAAAATTACTGAGTCTTGAACTACACGGCTAGTACTGAAGAGAGTCTGAAAGTGTTCAGACCATCAATTCAGAATGGAGGTTTTATCTGCCAGAAGCATTTGGCCATCTGCGCTGAATAGAGGGTTTTGGACCCGGTACGTAGGCCCGTATGCTGTTTTCAAGGCCTCATAGAATCCTCCATAATTTATTACATTTATTTCCACTTTAATGTGCAGTGTCAAGCTTCAATGACTTCAGATAAAAAATTCTACATCAGAAAATTTTCAACTGTAATTTTTATAAAATTTCAGCTGAAATACTTTGGCCATTTTTGAAAATGACTGGAGAAAAACATCTATATTTGCTTATATTAAGTGTGCTTGATAACATACACTTTGAACTGTTTTAATACAGCTACACTTTCTGAGAAGAGATTTTAATTTTAGCATAAGGATGGCCTTGCATCAAGAATATGTCTCTAGCCGTCTGCATGAAAATACATACAGAATTTAACTATATTATGACCACTTGGAAATAGATTCTGGGAAGGTTTTATTTTCAATATTCTCATATGGCAGTAAACCAAGAAATTTTTGTCTCTAGTTCTGTCAACTTTTATCCTTTAAGCTACACTAAATATAGAGATTTTTTTACCCATGAAAGTACTATAATTCTTCATTCTTCCAAGGTAAATTCCTTGAAAGGTCCACTGACAGGAAGCAATCTCTACCACAAATCTGTGCAAGAATGTCTGCTCACGGACAAGCAGAACTTGAATTCCTCCAGTAAGTATATCCTTTCCCAGAATATAATCTCTAAGCACTGCCTTCTGAAGACATTTTTTTAAAGGTATTCCAATTTGTTGCAGAAATACTGTTTCTCTGTCAGTGAGTGTCAAGAGTTGATCTCAATCTATATCATAAACTCATAGCTCCCATTCTAAGAGCAGCATTCATAAACAACAATGTACAGAATGTAATGAATTTAAAAGAGAAAGTAATTCTAAGGCCGGAAAAAAAAATACTAGGAAAGAAGCCATATAGAGTGGGTGTTTATCATTTCATCCACTATATGTCTGGAAGATGCTCAGACCCTTAGGTTCAGGCTATGTACTTAAAAGGAACAGGTCTCTCTACCTCCTTTTCTCCCTTTTCTTCCTTTTTCACTCTTTTGTCTTCTGCTACAAGCAAATGTGGAACAACACGTAGAACCACCTCTGCAGGGAACCAAAAATACCAGAAAAGTGTGCTGAAATGGAGATGCATTTCCAAAGAGGAGAAACTGTGCACAGCGCAAGAGGAAAAAGGGGCTGACAAGTATATGTGAAAAAAGAGGAGATTATAATCAGGGAAAATAGAGGAATCAAGAAAGAGAAGAATGAGGAAAAGACAGGAACCTAATTTCAAAATGCATTGAAGCAAAGCTGAAAAAAGTATGATGATAAAATACAGAAGGGAAGAAAAAAAAATAATCCTAAAAGGAGACACAAGTAAAACCACATATTTTTAAGTCTGAAAATACAGATAATAAGGTCTAAAAATGAAACTAGGAGTATAGGAAATGCCATACTGGGCAAAAAAGCTGAACATCTGTTCCAATGTTCTGTCACTGACAGTGGTTAGTACCAGAGACTTTGCAGAAGAGGGTAAAACTCCATGTAGTATACAGCTGGGAATAATCTAGCTCTATGGAAGGTTTATTATTATTTATGATTCTATCAAATTCAAGGAGGTTACATTTAGAGGAAACATAAAGAAGAATTCTTTTTGATGAAGGCAGTGAGACACCAGAAGAGGATGCACAGAGAAGTTGTGGATGCCCTGTTCCTGGAAGTGTTCAAGGCGAGGTTGGATGATGTTTTGAGCAACATGGTCTAGTGAAAGTTGTCTTTGACCATGGCAGAGGGGTTGAAACTAGGTGATATTTATCAACCCAAACCATTCTATGATTTTAATTCAGAGTTTGTGGCCACTTACATCATA
Source organism: Corapipo altera (assembly GCF_003945725.1). Classification (NCBI taxonomy): domain Eukaryota; kingdom Metazoa; phylum Chordata; class Aves; order Passeriformes; family Pipridae; genus Corapipo; species Corapipo altera. Next base: position 7,088,486 of record NW_020884880.1, read on the forward strand.
AAGTGATATGAAAACGGTATGTATGGGGAAAATAAAAGTCTGTCTGGAAAAATAAGTATATTAAGGTGTGTTTGAAATTTCTGCTTTTGGTTTAATGACTCCCAGCCTGTAACGCATACATTCAAGAACAAGTGACAGGCACTCTTTGCTGGATTAAGAACTGGCTGGATGGCCAGACTAGAGAGCGGTGATGAATGGTGCCGCATTCAGTTGGCACATGGTCATTAGTGGTGTCCTCAGGGGTAAATGTTGGGCCCAGTCCTGTTTCGTATCTTTACTGATGATCTGGATGAGGGGATTGAGTTTAGCAAATTTGCAGATGACATCAAGTTGGGGGAAAGTGTCAATCTGCTGGAGGGTAGGAAACCTCTGCAGAGAGACCTGGACAGGTTGGATAGATGAGCCAAATGCAGTGGTATGAGGTTCAATAAAACAAGTGCCGGGTCCTGCACTTTGGCCCCAACAACCCCATGCAGTGCTACAGGCTGGGGGAAGAATGGCTGGAAAGCAGCCCAGTGGAAAAGGACCAGGGGTGCTGATTGACAGCCAACTGAACATGAGCCACAAGTGTGCCCAGGTGGCCAAGAATGCCAGTGGTATCCTGGCCTGTACCAGGAACAGTGTGGCCAGCAGGACGAGGGAAGTGATTCTTCCCCTGTACTTGGTACTGGTGAGGCCTCAACTTAGGAGTACTGTCTCCAGTTCTGGGCCCCTCTCTACAGGAAAGACATTGAGGTGCTGGGGTAAGTCCAGAGAAGGGCAAATGTTGCTGGTGAAGAGTCTAGCATAAGTCCTATGAGGAGTAGCTGAGAGAGCTGGGGTTGTTTAGCCCGGAGAAGAGGAGGCTCAGGGTGATCTTATCACTCTCTACAGCCACCTAAAAGGAGGTTGTAACCAGGTGGGAGTTGGCCTGTTCTCCCAGGCAACCAGCAACAGGACAAGGGGACATAGTTGTAAGCTGTTCCAGGGACAGTGTAGGTTGGGCATTAGGAAGAATTTCTTTATGTAAAGGGTGATAAGACATTGGAATGCGTTGCCCAGGGAGATGGTGGAGTCACTGTGCCTGAGGCGTTTAAGGAGTGACCGGATATGGCATAGTGCCATAGTCTAGTTGGCATGTTGATGTTTGATTACAAGTTGGACTTGATGATTTCAGAGGTCTTTTCAACCTAATTGATCCTGTGATTCTGTGAAGTAAAAATTTACAGCGTATTATATGTTGTAGAAATTGTACTTCATATTTCTGGTAATAAAAATAGGTGGATACATTGTATTTTATCTAACTAAATAAATACTCAATATCTGATAAAATAAAACTTTGGTTGATAAATATTTTAATGCATTGTACATTCAATATAAAGAATATTTTTATCAAGTCTCTCACAGACGTTTTCAACAGACAACATATTTTCCATCTTTTCTTACAGTTCATAAATCTATTATCTAGGTAATTTTATACTTAGGTAAAATGATTTCATTGCAGCACATAATATATATTAATAAGAATGTATGACTTTTTCTAATGTTCTTCTTTTCTTTCTACTTCTGTCTTAACAATCATATAATTCCTGTTCTGCTTTGTAATGAATCATATGCAAAGGTAAGGAAATAGCCAGTGGAGATGCACATCCATAAGAGATTTATGTGTGACTGGCATGATTTTAATAGAGATATCTTTGTCAATTTTTTCTTTTTTTTCTTCCATTACCAACTGTTCTTCTGGAAAATCTAAGTGTTAATCTACTATGGCACAAAGCATAAGCAGAGATTGTATAGATAAGTGAAGAAAAGTTAAAATCCTGATAGAACACTTCCAGTTTTACACAATAAATAAAATTTTCATATTATCATAAAATGATACCACCCATAGTTGAAAAGCTACCCCATAAATGCTTATAACACTAGGTAACACTGGGAGATCATTCCCCCTGACATTTATTAGTTCTACTGCTGCAATGCTGCATTTGACTCCATTTTTCTCTCATGCTTTATAACAGAGTTTTGCACTGTAGCTCATTGATCTGCATGCAGCTGGGTTGCCATCTCTGCTGCCCGTCTGCTTGCCCCCCTTCTCCAGCTCTCTGCCCAATTTTCTCAAAACTGTCTGCAGTTCATTCCATTTTGTAACTCCCATTCTTCCCCCTTGCCCTTTCTGTTCTAGTCCTGCCCTCAGCTGTGCTCTCACATCTGGCTGAGAATCCACTCCTGGACACCTTGCTCACTCAAACCACTTTCAGTAATAAACACAACTCATAAAGAGTTGCAAAAGGGCCATGCGACTTACTAGCTGAGGTATAAAAATATAGATGACATTTAATGCAGACAAATTTGAAGTGATGCATAGAGGAAAATAAAAAATAATTCTAATTTTACAAACAGTGATTAGTTCTCAAGGACAGAGTCTTGGGTTCACAAATAGCTGAATGAAGCTTTCCTCTCCACAAAGGGAATAATGTGGAGGGGGAGAGAGGAAACCACTTCTTATCTCAGGCTCAAACTATCCATTTGGATAAAATATTTGTACAGACAGTCCAGCTATCAATACCAGTTCACACACTCAAGTCAGGTGCTGATGTTCCTAAACATCATCTGTTGTCTGTATATTTGCAGATAAAAGGTGTAAAAAGGTGCAATGAATTCAACTGAAAGTGCTCCCTTTGCTAGGGTAACCAGAAAAAAAAACCAAACCAAACCAAAAACAAGAGCAACACCAGGTTAATAATCATATCCATAAGCCACAATCTTCACTTATTAGCTATGAAACCTGTTCTTGTTGGATTAACCATGATGCCTTTCTTACACACCCTTTTTACATTATAGATTCCAACAGAGAGAAGCCTACTACTAACATCTATACAGAGGAGAATCTTATCCTAAAATGCAAGTAAAAATGCCCATATTGAAATATAAGCAACATATCCCAAAAATATTAAGATTTTTGGACCACATGCTAGGTGCTATAATGCAGGGGGAACTCATGACTTTTGAGATGTGCCTTAGGTTGCATCTATTTTGTGCCAATATGCAACAGGATGTTCACAAGGAAAAAAGAAAAATATTACTCCCAAGTTACAGAAAAGTGGTATACTCAACTGTGACAAATTACTGTTTAACCTACAGCACCTGATATAAAACCTAGCTACTGTAAAACAATGTGATACCCGACTGACATAGCTTACAAGATATTCCTCCATGTAAGAGGATACTGTTTCTAATTTGTAACAGTAAAATCTCTTTTAAATAAGAAATTCTGATGCTTGCTTTAGAACACATTTTGTTTTAACAAATTTATTAGTAAGACCAAAAAAACACAGTTTAGTTTCTCAAAATACTTACTAAAAAAGTGTCTTCATTATATCTGTGACTTAATCTGTCATTTTGCTTCACTAAATGAACATCCCTGTTACATTTTTTGAATCTTTCATGTCCATTCACTATCATGAAGATTTCTGCTCTTAACATTTTACTTATTTTTATCCTCATATTTCTCCTCAGTTTCTTACTCAAATTCCACAATCTTGGGAGCAGATGCTGAGGCATCAATGACTCATTAATCTCAAGAGATTTTTCATCATGAACAAAAATAAAGTCCATAAACAGTTCCACATTTACCAGCTTCGATCATACTCAAGAACCAATGAAGCTCCTTTAAAAAGAAGAAAAAAAGCCCTTTCCATATATGTTATAATAGATCTACTATCTCAGAGCAAGGACACAGACCTCCCCATCTCATCTTTAAATTATGTCAGATAAATAAAAAAAATTTCCTTTCCCTTACCCACTAATATGGATATGCAAAAGCAGACATGACACTGAGCAGTACTTATATTAATGAGACCACTATTAAGACAGTTCAGAGGCTCAGGGACAGGTTTGAAGGAGCAACTCCTTATCGGCTGCTTCACATGCACAACTGTAGCTTTGTTTTGGAAAAAACCCAAACAAACCAGTTTTGTTTACCTGTAAAGTAGGTGATGATATGTAATTAAATATTTTTCTCTACCCAATATTTTAACTCTCACTGAAAAACTGAAGTATCTCAATACTGCTATTCAATTCTTGCCAAATAAATCCTCCCATTCCCTTAAAATGCTTGAAACACTATGCTTTATGCCATTCCCAAGTAAGACACAATGAGAAGATTAAGCAAAAATAAAATAAAAAAAAAAATAAAAAAGAAGTAACCAATCAAATGAGTCCTACATTAAGCTGCCTAATCTCAAACTGAAAACTCATCTTGTTTCAAAACACTTCACCTAGATAGTAGACCATCCTTCCCCCAAATCCTTCAAGATAAATGAAGTCTCATTATTTCTCATTTTACTTGCTAAAAAAGAATTTACAAAATATATCCTTGCAAGTATTTAGGTTAGACAATACATCTAAGCACCATTATACCTAGGGCTTTTAGTAACTTAGAACCACAGACGCACCCAAGATCTGAACCCAGTCCACCTGTGTTCCCTGTAGCACCTTAAATGTAAAAGAATCATAGAATCATAGAATGAACTGGGTTGCAAAGGACCTCTAAGATCATCAAGTCCAACCCTTGATTCAACACTGCCGTGGTTACTAGATCATGGCACTAAGTGCCACATCCAGTCTCATCTTAAAAACCTCCAGGGACGGTGAATCCACCACTTCCCAGGGCAGCCCATTCCAATGCCTAATTCCTTTCTCCGTAAAAAAATTCTGCCTAATATCTAACCTAAACCTCCCCTAGCAGAGCTTAAGCTTGTGCCCTCTTGTCCTACTGCTGGTTGCCTGGCAGAAGAGAGCGACCCCCACCTGGATACAATCTCCTTTCAGGCAGCTGTAGAGAGTGAGGAGGTCTCCCCTGAGCCTCCTCTTCTCCATGCTGAACAACCCCAGCTCCCTCAGACTCTCCTCATAGGACTTGTGCTTGAGTCCCTTCACCAGCCTTGTTGCTCTTCACTGGACCTGCTCCAGCACCTCAATATCCTTCCTGAACTGAGAGGCCCAGAACTGGACACAGTACTCCAGGTGTGGCCTCACCAGCTCTGAGTACAGTGGAAGAATCACTTCCCTGGTCTTGCTGGCCACACTGTTCCTGATCCAGGCCAGGATGCCATTGGCCTTCTTGGCCACCTGGGCACACTGCTGGCTCCTGTTCAGCTTCCTGTCAATCCAAACTCTCAGACCCCTTTCTGCCTGGCTGCTCTCCAGCACTCTGTGCCCAGCCTGTAACGCTGCCTGGGGTTGTTGTGGCCAAAGTGCAGGACCCGGCACTTGTCCTTGTTGAACCTCATCTCACCAGAATCAGACCATTTGTCCAGCTTGTCCAGGTCCCTCTGCAGAGCCCTCCTGCCTTCCAGCAGATCAACACTCCCTCCCAGCTTGGTGTCATCTGCAAATTTGCTAATGGTGGACTCAATCCCCTCATCCAGATCATCAATAAAGATATTAAGCTGTCCCGCTTAACGCGTGGTCACTCTGCTACCTACTTTCCTACAGAAGTGTTACAGCAGAGCTTCCAGCTCTCAGGTGCAGATCATTCAGGAGAGAATAGGCAGGTGAAATATGTGGCAAGCTTTATTCTCTTTGTGAAATGAAAGTTCATCATTATTAAACAACAGTACATTCCTTTCTATTTTATAGATTAGGATGGGATGAGTGTCGTTTTTAAAAGGCCACTGATTTTCTTAAAACCTGAAAAGATTACACTTAATGTTGTATTTGTGAGTCTATATTTTTAGGCAACTTTTTTCCCCTGAAGACTGAACGCAGTCATCAGCTGTGGTTAAAAATGCTGTTCTGTAAATGTGCAGAGACTTCAGAATACAATCTTAGTGTGACAGAAGGCCTTTACTTAGTAGAAACCAGGACCTAGCATTGAAAATGCACATGATAGCTGTATAAATAATAAATTCTACTACTATAATTACTTATCATCTCAGCCTTCAAAATAAAAATTTAGAAGAGTAAAGCTAGGAAGAGTATAGTGGTTTTGCTCCTGTATACAAAGCTATGTGACCAAGGACCATTCCTCCAAAAATCTTGTTGGATTATCAGCAAATAACAGTTATATACCCAGCATGTCATTGTTTCACTTACTAAATGGCTGTAGTGAGAGCACTTATTCTTTAATCCCTGTGCTCCATTAAAATTCAAAATATATACAAACAAGAAGAAATTGATTAATTTTTCAAAAGCATACTTAAAGTAAACCTGTAAAATGGTTCCCTGTGTTTCTTTTATGGAATATGTTTGTGATTATATACATTTCACTTCAGAGAAGTCTATATAGCCCCTTCATACAGGAATATACACAAAGATCACTTTAAGAAATCTCCCTTTCTAATTTTTTGATAATCATATGCTATAGGAATTGTAAATTTAGTACCAGTGTCTGGTAGGATTCTTTTCTGCAGCCAGAGAGTTGGTGAGGAATCAACCTTTATGGGTGATAATTCTAAACTATCAAGTCTAGTAATTAGACCCGTGCTTCTGCCTAAATTATGTTTGTCTAGTTCAGTGCCTTCAGTTTCACTTCTTATACTACAGCTCCATATTGCATTTCTAATCATTACTTCACCCCAGCTTTTTAAAAGCTCTCACAGCTCCATGTTACCAGCTGTTGTTTTCTTTCTTAATGCATTTCACTTGCAAGGAGAAAAAAAACAAACCAAAAAAAAACCCACCACCCCCACCACCCCCCAGATTTAGATTTCTTATTCTCATCCTTACTCACTACTTTTCAGCTCCTGAAATTCATAGAAACAATGATTCTTTGTTGTAAAGTCAGTAATACTTTAGGACTTAAATTTCACAAGGAAATCAAATATGGTGAATGAGGATACTGTCATTTGAAAGCACTGATCTGATTTCTTCAAATTTACAGAATTTGGACTATAATTCATAATTTTAAGTGACATAATATTTTTCTAAGTGACCTAAACTAAGCCAAATAACCAACTCTTAAATTAAAGTTAACGTACATCCAGTGTATAATTTGTTCCAATTATTCTATAGATTAAATTAAAAAAGTAACAACAACAAAAAAACCTGTCAAAACAAACAAACAAACCTTATATTAAACTGGCATTTTTTTTGTCTCTTCATCTTATTTGACATGCAGAAAACATCAGCTGCACAGCTTTTGTTAACATTCATGCACAGATGAACTGTGAATACTCAGTAAGGAAATACAAATTATCAGCACATAAAATGCTGCATCACAGCATTCACCACAGTTATTTGAGAACTGCAGGTAACACTTCTACTGACACTTTAGTTGCATAATGTTCACAGAAGTTAGCTTGAAGGCTTGGTTTTCTTTTGAAAAACAAATCTTAAGAGTGTATTAAAGCATATAAGCCTAGCATCTAAAACAGGTCTGCAAAATGTATTCTGCCATAAACTTTCTAAGACTGAAGAAAAGTAATAAGAACCATAAAATATAGGTCTACAATATTCATCTGAAAAAGGTCAAGGGAACTTTTTCAAACCCTAACAAAAAAACCCCAGAGAAACCATGTATGAAGCAGTCTCTAAAATTTTCTGCTTGGGACTTCACAAAAGCATGTTGTACATTTTTAATAAGTTAAAACTTAGTGTGTTGACTACAAAAGACATACTCTAAAGAAACCCAGGGTGTACCAAACTTTTTCAGTTTTTCCGTGGAGAACACACATGAATCCACAATTTTTCATTTTAATGTAGACTGTAGAACTAGAAGGAATTATACACTGAAATTCTTAGCTTTTCTCTAGCTCCTCTCCATCAGTCTACAAGCACCAAAGGGCAGTAAAGTTATTATTGTTGCACAATTTGAAACAAAGTCCTAGTGACTCTTACAGTAATGCAATCTTTGTTGTTAGGGTCTTTCCCACAGAATGGGAAAATACTTGAATATTTCTTCTTCCCATCAGTTTTCAGCTGTGTAGCATGGTGTTGAGGCCGAATCTAATGTCTCTGTGGAGGATTTAACTCATAGGAGAGGTAGCAAAAGACATATGTAGGATTTGAAATATAACTTTCAGATTTAAAAGATGCATATTTGCACATTCGTGTGGGATCTCTGGAGCTGACTGTAATTCCAGTAATTTTCAGGTAACAGGTACAGGTTTCTGTGTTAAGATATAAGCAACATATTAACCAAGTCTAACTGTCTTCAGAGATGGGGTTGGGGAGGAGGGAAAAAGCCAAGCCTGTTTAGCGAAAACAGTGCTGTTTCCAATAAACAGAGACTATTATGTTAAGGCAGAACTGTGCAATGCTTTCTGAGAAGAGGTCTTATCTTTGCAAACGGACTTCAAAAAAATATTCCTGCAGAATTTTCCTAAGTAGTAATTATAGACTATGTGTTGGTAATCGTGTGGCTTTATCTCTAAGTAGGAATATTACTAACATATCAGCTCTACTCTTGTAAGTTCCATGAGAACATGCCAAAGAATCATTTTGGTACCACATTTTTTATATATACAACCCTAATACACCTAACAGTCATTTGTATAAACATACAACTTTTCACAGACAGGTTATTTCTAGGAAATAGCAATCATATTATTTTTTTTTTATTTAGCTGTATGTCATTATATGGTAGTATGCTCAGAAATATTTCTTAAAGCTCTTTCTTAAAGCTTGCCTAATTTTGAAAATACTAGGTTCCAGCATCTTAGTTTGCTTTTTCTCTAAGTTGTTCCTTAGAGCTAGATATTGCTGTGAGTATGAAGTATCATGGGCAATTGTCACATGATAAATTACTGTTTTCATCCAATCAAATATTAAAGCTGCTCACTACTGACCTTGAGCACCACTTACACTCCCAGAGCCATGGCCCTTTTCTAAGTCATCAGGGTACAGCTGGCACAAATTCAGCCGAGCAATCAGATTCATACCCACTCGCAAAAGTTAAGTCTCTTAAAAGCTCTGTGTCTCACAGAGCACAAACAGAGGCTTGACCACTCTTGAAAAGGTGTCCAACACCTGACTGTTCCTATCAAGGAGTATTACCTGCTCATATTGATTTGCAGCAAAGTATTTCTCAGTAAGCATTTCCACTTAACATTTACTCTCATGGAACCTGTGTAGTGGGAGATATTTACGAGTTGCTTTCAGCTTAAAAATAAATCACCTCTAATTCCTCTAAGCGAAATCAATCAAAAGTCTTTAAAAAATGGACTGGTTGTTTGGTCGATTCTGGCAGAAAAGTAAACAGCACTTCAGCTTTTCTCCACCATTAAGGTCTAAATGGCCTAGAAAGTAAATCAATATCTCCAGTCAGCCTTCTGGCCATTGTTTAGCCAGTAGATATGGATTTTCTCTAGCTTACTGCACTCCTTTGGGACTAACCTGTAATCCTCAGAGAGTAATAATAAGTTCATTATCTAGTTCAGCTCTCTGTTGTACATTTAAATGGACCACATCCATCAGCAGCACTTGTTAAAGCTAAAGGACTATGACATCCCATTCAACCTATTTTACAATGAAATACTTGCAATACCTGATGGAGAAAATTATTGTAAAAACCTTATTTGTTGTCAGGTTATTAAAAATGAAATATCACAAATGAGGTAAACAGTAAATAAGGAGTTTTCCTTATGTAACATTGTTTCTTTGTTAATGAGTTAAATTGTGGTGAAGTTTATTTCTGTCATACATCATGAAATCCTTCATTATTCATATCAATCTGTTTCAAATATTTCTGGTTAAATACCACTACAAAGCAGGCAGCTGTCAGAACCAATCAGTACATTTTTTCATTCTTGAGCTACCAGATGTTTGCTGGACTAAAATGGTTTTTCTTTCCTCTACCTGAAGTGCACAAGAAAGCTCTCTCATTTTTAAACACTGAAGTTTTAAAAGGCTCTACTGTCGGATCACAGAACCTATGCTCTGCTCTCAGCCAGGAAGACTTACAGTCTCTGATCTGAGCACTCTGCTTTATTGCATACACACATTTTCTCTGATAAAGGTATACAGTCTATCACAGCATGACAAATAAACCATTAATTTTACAGCTTTTACACTAAACATTTAAAAAAAATACAAACTAGTAACTATTCTCTAGATGATCTGAGTATTTAAAAAACCCCACTTCATACTTACTAGTTGCTGTGACTAGAACCATACTGTAAATTATGCACATGAAGACTGCTGCCTGCTGGGGAATGTGCTGCATTTTATCTAAAGCCTCATACTCAGCCCTCAGATGGGTTATACAGATATACATAAGAGTCACAGCCACAACTGCCACACTGCCACAGCTTCTTTTCTCTAATTCAAGAACTATTAGGAAGAATGAAACACGAAAATGATGGGGGCTATGGCTCTATTCAGGCAAGTGGTTTGAAGAGCAATAGTTCCTATAATAAGTAACCATTCCTTTTTTCTTTCAGAATTGCCTATCTGGATTGCAACCACATTTAGTTGAGTGACAGTCTTCAAATCAAAAGGAGAGCTGACATAGTCCTAAATAAAGATTAAGGAGGTGATCCTTAAAATGTATCTTCTAAATTCAGAGGTTAAGTCCAAACAGCAGTGCTGTACGGAAGGAAAAGCAGAACCTTATGACAGTGCCAATTCCCAAGATGCAGCTTTGGTCCCTGGTGAGCTACTGTTGGTACTGGGGTCACCACTAGGTGACAGCTGGAGAGCACCCAGAGTTCCCCCCTTATGTTCTCTCTAACAACTCTGCTCTGTTCTAAAGCAATTCACTTGGTTTGGTGAAGTTTTTTTGGATCACTCTACACAGCACTATAATGAAAATCAATAGAACTTAAGTTCCTAAGTACATCTCACTTTGAAAATATCTATTAATATTGTGTGAAATAATGCTTATCCACCCTAAAAATGGAGCCTTAAGGTCTTCTGAATGTCACTAATCTTTGGCAGAGAGTAAGGTCTGGTGGAAAGACAAGTCAAAGAGATCAAAGCCATAGAAAAGAGTGCCTGAAAAAGCATCCCAAAAGGTGTCCTTCCAAAATTCTTCATAGATGTTGGTTCTTGTCCTTACTATTTTAGTATGCAAGATGTAAATCAAAAATAAATATCTTCTCTACTTTTTCATAGGACTTGGGAGTTCACATTATCCTCAAGTGATGCAACTGATATTCTAGAAGGGGATATTTGTTTGCTTTTGGTATTGTTATTGTGGGATTCTGGTCCCCTCATTATGTTTGTTCTCAGGGAACTGTAGGGGCATTGACTTGTGAGACAATTCTTTCACCAGCTCATTATGTCTACTGATGAGTATTTGTAGTCTTCATTCCTAGATCAAATCTACCTATTTGCAGCTTCTGTGCCTTCTAATACTTTATCTCCTAAACTAAACAACCTTTTACAATTTTAAAAATAAATAGCATCTCATGCTTGCTATGATGATCTCAGAATTTAAACTTCGCTGTTTTATGACAAATATTCAACTGTTTCATAGCTTTTTCCCAACTTTTAACAATTTTTGCAGCTATTTCAGAAAGCGTTGCAAATGCCAATGTTCTTTTTAAAGACTAGGAACTAGAATTACATGAAACATTGCAGCAGTATTCTCATGAACACCATATGAATTATAAAGAATGACCTTCCTACATGTAAGTCTCATTCCCTTGCTCATAAAGCCAAAGCCCTTATCTTCTCTTCAAGCCACATAATCACTCTCAAAAGTTGCTGTTCAACTCATTACCAGGCATGAACTACCCAGGCCTTTCCAGAGTCAGTGTTCTCTAAAATAAAAGTTCATAATTCTCCACATATGACCTAAAGTTGTATTTTCCGGATATTTGACCCTCCACTTAGCTATTTTAAGAACAATTAATCCAGACAACTCTTTTCACATTTCTGAAGTATTAATTAACACACTTCCAGTTTTTTAAGACAAAAACTTTGCTATCAATGTTTTTTTACAGCTCTCTGACAAAGACATTGCATTCCACTGTAAGAAATAACTGCTTAAGTCTGTAGAAACATTTTGGGCATAAAAATGTATAATAGTAATTATACCTAAGGATTAGCCTGTGTAGACTGTACACTTATTTTGCATAACATGCTTATAAGAAAGTACTAGAAACAAAATATATTTAAAATTAATTTTGGCTTTCATGTAGCATATTATAGACTCCTTCCAGTTAATATACTTTTAATCTCCTGTTACAATAAAAAGTGCTGCAACCTAGATGCTGTTAAGAAACTAAACCCTTTAAGATATTTCTTTGATACAATATCTTCTGTGTTCAGTTTTGTATCTTTATGTCATTTCTATTTAGCACTAGTTTTGTGCAGGAGCTAAATCCTCTTCACAATTTGCATAGTTTGATAATTAGTTTAGGCATTTGTAATACTTTCATATCCTAATAACTAGTAAGGGAACTTACACCCTAACGTCTTGTATCTAGAATGAAATCTGATCCTGCTAATTAAAAAATAAAATTCACGTGTTTCAATGAGGTCAGGATCTCGGTCTTGATCTTTCAAGGCATTAGTATAATACACTCTTGAAAGTCTGATTTTAGCACTCTTCTTTCCTTTGTATAATGCACATTTGTAAAAGTGTTTTTTTTCTTTGGTTTTAGCCAGAGAGCAAAAAAAAAAAAAAAAAAAATCAATTTGGTTATTTTAAAATGGGATTATGTTAAGAAAATGAGCTCTATATAAACATGTTTTATTCAACTGCTAGGACTCAAGAAGGCAAGTTCTTTACAGAGCTTTGCTGATGAGGTGTCACAAGATTCCCAAAATTACCCATACCCAAGGGTTTAAGTAAATGATTGATTGTTCAGAGCTGATCACCATTCTCAGTTGATCCATATACGAGTGGAAGTTTTGTATTACAGGTAAAATAGAAAACCAGGAGTCTCACCAATGTACATAAAACAACATGGCATCAACAGAACCAAAACATTATCAGAAGCAGTAACCACTGATGAAAATTATTTCAAAGTGAAGGTAAATAGACTTTCTCTAGTGCAAAGACCTCATGAGTAGCCCAACTTCAAGACACGCCTGTTTTTCTTTGCTGTCCTTAGAGAATGTCAGAGAGTGGAATTTATTCTAAGTGATCAGCAGAGTGCCCCTAGGTGCTGGCAGGACAGTCACCCCTCCAACAAGACTTGCACAATGTATCCTGACAGCCTTAAGGCACCGAGGGAGATGTAGCCAGGGGATTTTAACCATGGGGGAAAGAGACAAAAGCACCTAACCTGCAACTCCCTTGAGATATTCTTCACCTGGGAGCAGGCAGACAGCTGTTGAACTTGAGAGACTTCTTAATTTGCTAATGTTGCTCTTTTGAAAAAATTTCTCAATTATGTGACATGACCTTGGGAATAAGGTGCTTGTGCAGGTCGTGTGGCAGGCTTTTGCTTTCAAGTGACTAAAGTTTACACAGCTTGAAATATGACTTTTAGCATGGTTTCCTTTGGCATTAAGGCCTCTGCTGAATGCAGTGCAGTGTCCTGGCTTCATACTCCCTCTGGGACATCATGTGTCAAGTCCGATTGGCCATGGGCTTCTGGCACATGAAGTTCATTTTACGTTACTTGACTGAAGTTTAATCAAAGTATACATAAAAAGCTGGTAAGAAGCAATGCAAGGCAGAGGAGCCAGGTAATCTCATCAGGGCACAGGCAGTCCTACTATCAAAGGAGAAGCTCAGGAAGTCCAGTAGAGGCCACCAAGGTGGCTGAGGCTGGTGCATTTGTCCCGTGTGAGGAGAGGCTTAGGGGGCTGGACTTGGTTCAGCCTGGAAAGGAGGCAGGGGAGGACATAACAGCCTGCTGGAGCCCACAGGACTGAGTCAGGTTCTTCACAATGGTGTATGACAGAAAGAAACATAGGGCTTAAATTGTAAAAAGACCTGATAGGACATGTGAATTTTTTCAACAGACAGCTGAAGATACAAGAATAGTTTGTCTAGAAAGGTTGTGCAGTCTCCATCCTCTCACATTTCCAAGGTCAGGTTGCATAAAGACCTGAGCAACCTGGTTGCCTCACAACTGACCCTAGGATCTGGACATGGACATGGGAGAGACCTGAAGTCCAGGATAATATTTAATGGCTCTGTGTCTATGAGCAGAATTGTGACTCAAGAGGGTAAGGGCCTGTGTATATTTCACTAAAAATACACACATGTGCCGAAGAGGATCCATCAGTATTAGACAAGAGTATAACCAACTATTTATGGGAAACAGAATTACCAGGAGGTATCAATGACCTTCAACCTCTACAAGTCTTGCAACCGGGAAAACAAACAACACAAGAAACATTCAATATTACAGAAAACAATCTGCTAATCAACATGTTATTGATCCTTTGTTTTTGTCAAGGTCATTTAGTGTTTTAAAAAATGATCTCACACTAAATCTTTATAGGAAAAGTGGGCTAATTTGATTTACAAAGTAAAGTGCTATTAATTATGGAAGACAGTCAATAAAAAAGCTGATTCCTCTAAACAGAAGGCAGATCTTATGGCCTATGATTTATGATGATGATTATGATGGCAAAATTTTTGCAGTTCTCACTATCATCTAACTGTGGTTAGCTGGGACAAAAGATTCAGATAAGATATAATCAAGCATCAATACAAAGAGTATTAGGAGACAAACAACCTTTAGAGCAGTAAAACTAAGCATCTAGATTAAGAACCGTATACAAAAAGAATAACATGAGCTATTGTCTGTTTTCCAATACAGAGCACAGAAACTTCTGCTTTTTAAATATCAGAGCCAGACTTCTGTCTTGCTGCTGATATTTCCTTTTGTATTACAGTCCCTAAATGTCTAAGTTACATAATCAGACATCTCAAGGGAGCACAGCACTCATCTAAAAGGATGTACTCATTGCAAATTTTCCCATTTGGGATTATTAGCATGTCAATAAAACCTGGCATCTTCTCCCACAACTAAGGCAAGCTCTAGATTTTACTAAAAATGCCTTATGGGATGCAAAAATATTCAAAGGTCTGATTCCCTTTTAACAAAGCCATATTATTTAACCCTTAAGTTAAAGATTAAAACCAACATATCAGACATTTTAATTTATAATATTACCATAAAGTAAATATGTCATAAACCAGAAATAAAAATATGCAAGATAAGCCTAGAAAGAAGAACAAAAATGATTTAAAGAAGAAAATAATTTTAAAGTCTAGAGAAATGAAGAAATTTTAAAATCCATATGCATGTATCACAATGTATTGCAGTTTTCCTTTCACATTGTTTTTAGTTTACAAAGTGAAAATGGGATAATCCACACTTCTTAGAATAATTGTTTCAAGCTGCCAAGAGAAAAATAGAGAAACGATACTGGTTATGTCAGGTCATGTTTTCCAACTTTTTCTCATAATTACAAGATCTAAAGTATGTTTCTGTCACTGATGTAATCAAAGGGCTTCAAAAGTCAACATCCATAGCTTGCACTTTCAATATATGTGTCTTAATTCAGTCTGGATTTTACAGCCATTTCTTAAACATAGTTATTTATCCTGCAGAGCTTAGAGAGAAGAAAAGCCAACTTTGAAAGAACTTATCAAACTTAAGCAAAATAATCTTCTTCCTTTACGCACAAGCAGTTGTTTGAGGAAAGTATCACTAATGTACACCTGCAAGGCCCTGGCAAAACAGTCTTAACTAAACCTATGCCTATCACTAGAAGTTTTCATCGTGTTTCCTTTGTTTTCATGTGAACAACATGGCACTTAATTTTGACAATCTGTCATTTTTCTAGCATGTTCAGAGAGCGGTCAGACAGAGCAGTACTTTTATGTTTTCCATCAAAAGCCTTACGATGCAGAACTGCTTGTCTTCTATTAGAGTCCTTGTCAAGCTCAGTGAGCTGTTCAGGCTGAGGGAGGACTATGTCATATTG
This sequence comes from Corapipo altera, assembly GCF_003945725.1. Lineage (NCBI taxonomy): Eukaryota > Metazoa > Chordata > Aves > Passeriformes > Pipridae > Corapipo > Corapipo altera. The sequence goes on from NW_020884880.1 coordinate 7,104,308, forward strand.
TTTTAAGCTCACATGTCAGCAAAAAGAGATATAGATCTAGTGGTTTCTATCAGCATTACTGCTTGCTTGTGCATTCATATATAGCAGATATCTTTGTTGCAAGTTGCACTTGGATAGTGCTGTAGTGTGCTATCCAACTAGATTGCTAGCACGAGCAATCTATAAAAGCCTCCCTTTCCAAGGTAGGAAGGGGCTGCACGGCATGTTCTCCACCAGCCTGCTTTCCCAGAGTAGCTGTCTGCCCCTGTAAAAACACAGGGGTAAACATGGGGTAAAATATTGACAACTCCAAACACTGTAAGTTGATACAGAGTTGGTAAATCACTTGTGTAATGTTATTCATCAGCTCTCATTTTTAAGTCTAATGGAAAGTTGTATTTTTCCATAGATTTAATTTTATTTTCACTCTTGAGTAATTATAAGAGTATCAGATAATTTCTGAGAACTTTCCCAAAAAAATATATCTGTACTTTGTTTCCCATTTTATAAAGCTGTAACCCTAAAATAAAGTCTCTCCTTAGGGAAATTACTTTCTAAATCTCTCTAACGGTAAAAAAAAAAACCAACAAAACCAAACCAAAACAAAAAAACCCACAAACCCATCCAAACAAAAGATACACTCTAATTTTTCATAAGAAAAAAAAAATATACAAAAATTCACTCATTATAGCCTGAGCACAAGAGGCACCCAGGACACCCACAAACATTATTATTACCAAGAAACATAAAAGTATGTAATGATTTTGAGTTACTTACCTAAACAAATAAAAAAAGTTATTTTCTGGAAAATATGTAACCTCTTTTGGTTTTCTACCAGAAATAACATTAATCTGAAATTTGTGCATCATTCCTTCTGGTGTTAAACCTCTGCATAAATGATACTTTAGGCTAACCTAAAAACAGAAAGATGACATAACATCTCAATTTAAATCCTTGTAAACTAGCACTCTGAAGTTACCTACCATTCTTTGATGTCTTCTTCTTGAAGTGAAAAATAATCAATTTAATTATACAAAATTACAGAAGATATCATGTTTAAAATGAATTGATGTAACTTACATCAATCAAACTGCCATATGTTCCTAAGATCTAAGTAACTTCTAACTGTACAGTCGTCTGTGGTTACATCAATAGCATCTCTTGCACATGAGCTCAATCCCATACTCAAGCCCAGACCTGCCTTGTTTCCAGACTGCTGTACAAGTACATCTGTGGGAAAGCTCAAGGGAAAGCTGTGCCTGTTGCACGTTTCTGGACTCACAGATAAGTCACCCAGATGCCTTCTCAGAAGGCTTGAGATTTGACTAAATGTACAGGAGTATAGAGCAGTAGTAGCATCTGTACAGGACACAGTATAATCTAGCCCATGGCAGGATCTGTACTCTACGAAGTACAACATGTATTACACAGTATAGTCTAAGATGGCAAGCTGTCGCTGCTAGTGCACATTAGTTCTTTAGGACTGGATGGCAAAACTGCACACATATTAGGGTTGTCTGATACATCATTTGGTCTGCTACCGTGTCCTCAAAGCATACCAGAAGTTTGAAGTCCTATTCAGATTGGAAATCTGCTCAGCTGTGCTCTGCATCCCACAGGCTGAAAACACTTTCCTGACTACATAAAAATACCTTTCAAAGGAATGCCCTGGCTTTGAAGAGAACTGTCTTACAGAGATCAGGTACTCCAAGTAGGTTTATTTAAAGTTATTTATGAGCATAAGTTTAAGAACTTACTTTCCAAAATCAAAGTGCAACTGACTAGATGGTTGCAGCATCAAAAAGATTCTAACTTTTTATGGGAACATTTTTGTTGTCGTTCTTATTATTCCTACAGCAACGAGAAACCTCTATCATGGAACAGGACAGAATTGTGTTAGAAACACAAAAAAAAACAATGGTCTGTGAATCAGAAACCCCTTACATATACTGGAAATGTAGGTTTGGTGGTTTTTTCCACATTATTGATCAGATAATAGGCTTCTGTTCGCTGGAAAGATAGAAGATTTCTGAGAGAATGTCAATGTTCTTATTTCTTATATAATGGTGTTTTCCAATTTGGAGCAGTGGTATTGCCAACTCCAATATTAAAAAATCATGTATTGGGCCTCAAAAAGCATGACATTGGAAAAAAATATATTTAGCTATTTTATATTTGTACTTTGCTACTTTGCCTAAGGGAGCATTCAAACCATAACATTAAAATATTCTCTACCACAACAAAGACAAAATCCGACATTTGCAACTGAAAGTAAGCTTTTCTGATAAGGAATTTAGGATTGAGACCAGAAATATTCAAACACACTAACATTTTTTTATTAAAAAAAAATCAATACTATTTGCCAATATTGGAATCAAAAAGTCTATGTTCCACAAATCACTTGTAACTTAAGGACAGACTCCTAAAGTCCTTGGGTAAGACTTCCTATTTGCATAGAGAGCTTTTGTAAGGAGCAGGCCAAAATTCATAGCAAAAAAGGACTCAGAATGAGAACAATATTATTATGTCTTACTTGAGAGGATAACAGTCTCCTCCAATTTGCATTTATTTCACATTTATTCTCAGTTTATTTTAAAATGGTTAGAGATTATTGTCTGACCAAACATGTTTAGAAAAGAGATTTAGGAAGCCAAGGTGAAGGAGGCACAGGAAGATTAGAAAAAGTAAGATGTGGCATCTGGACAGATTTAAACCACATCTGCAGGAATAAAATTCCAGTCAGGTTCTACAGTGACAAAAACAAGGCAAAGAGGTGGTATTTCTTTTTACTGTCAGAGATTAGGTAGCAGCATAGCAAGTCAAGACAAAAGCCAATATTAGTTTTCTGTGCCTCATGCCTAGGAACACAGTGGAATGTGTTTCATTATTTGCCTAAATTACCCATGAAAAACAACCTACAGTTCTTTAACATCAATGCCAAACATCCCAGAAAGGGAACATACCTGGAAGATCAGCCAAACAACCCAGCATTTAGCCAAAAATAATCTATGGTCACAACCATCCATGTTTGAAGCTCAACTCACCCCAGTGGAAGGAGGGATGGAGGGAGCGAGGGAGAGAGGGAGAGGAGGAGGGAGGGAGGGAGGAAGGAAGGAAGGAAAGAAGGAAGGAAGAAAGAAAGGACATTTTCTGACGCCTTTTGCTATATCTAACCTCAGGATATTTTTGGTTTTCTTTTAACACAAGTTTTACCAGAAAAAAAAAAAAAAAAGATTTTTTTTATAGATAGGATTAATCTTCATTGACAACGTTCTATTGTTATAACTGCAGGATAAAAGAGAGAATTTTGACTTGGTGAGCCAGCTTCAAAAAACACTGAGTTTCTGAAAACACAATACATGAGATTCACCTCCATTAGATATTTCTGAATTTTTTTATTTGATGTACAGTTTCTTTGAGGTAAAAAAAATTAATATCATCGAACTACAGCAAGGATTTATAGCAAGGACCTGTAGCTGAATATAAGAAAAGATCCAACAGCTCTACAGCAAATAAAAAAAGAAGCATATTATGATGTTATGCCACATGCACTGCCTGGCCTGCATTCAGCTCACTGTAGCTGAAAAATAGCTGTAAGCATCTATGTTCTATTAACACCATGCTAATTATTTTCATTGTCTCATCAGTAGTTTGTTTACGACAGCTCTGGGTGACAGGGATACTGAGATGCTCTGTCAAAACCATCACCTGATGAGATTTTTATTGGCATAAGATCTTTTTTTCCCTTAGTCAGCTACATTACAAAAATCACTGTTTCATTAAATGCAAATACTATTGCCTGCCTTTGGCTTTTCATAATAACCCTGATCTGGCATTGCATTAGCTGGTTTCTTCTGTAAGTGATGATAAGATAATCTATGTCTCTCCTGAAGAAATTCACGTTATAAGAGTAAAACATCAAATGGACATGTTGAAGCTTGCTTAATAATCTTTTATTTCTGATTCTCCCACGTACGAAAGATATAAAAAGAAATGCTATTGTCTAAATAAAGCAAATTCACTAGAAAGGTTAGCACTAAAAGAGAAAGAGATCAAATATTTAATTGTTCTTCATAAATGACATTTCATTACAGTTGCATTACTAAATATTAGGCATTCATTTTAGATTAAGCTTTGCTTATGAAAATAGACATGCTAATTTCAGAAGGATTTAAACCACTTCCCGTGAATAACTGGGCACTATATAGTTAAGCATAGAGATAAATGTATTAGAGTAGATAGCCTGATTCTACTTCTATCTTTAGCTTCATTTTTCCTCTTTGGTAGACACAAACTAAAATAGATCTAAAACAATTGCTCCTTCCTTTTTCTCCCACAACTTTTTGAAGTTAGAAATTTGATACTTTAAAAAAAAAATCATTCAATTAGTATTTGAGGTTGTGAATAGCAACATGAACTTTGCTATTAAATAGTTACATTACGTTATGCTGAATGGGGAAAACATCATCTAACTCTCCTTAAGAAACAATTCCTTTATCAAATGTTCCTCCAACCTGATGATTTTTAATCCTCATCTGTGGTGGTTGTCTTCATAGAATCATAGAATCATTTAGGCTGAAAAAGAACTGTAAGATCATTGAGTCCAGTTGTTAACCCAGTACTGCCAAGCTCACCACATCTTTTAAATACGTTCAGGCATGGTGACTCAACCACTTTCCAAATGCTTGACAACCCTTTCCATGAAGACTTTTCTAATATCCAATCTAAACCTTCCCTCATGCAACTTACGGTCATTTCCTTTTGTCCAATGACTAGCAACTTGAGGGAGAAGACTGACCCACTCTTGTTACAACGCCATTTCACAAAGATGTAGAGTGCAATAAGGTCCCTCCTGAGCCTCCTTTTCTCCAGACTAAATAACCCCAGTTCCCTCAACCACTCCTCATAAGACTTTTGCTCCAGACTCTTCACCAACTTTGTTGCCCTTCTCTGGACAAACTTCAGCACCTCAATGTCTTTCTTGTAGTGAGGGGCCCAGAACTGAATACGGTACTCAAACTGCAGCCTCACCAGTGCTGAGAGGGACAATCACTGTCCTAGTCCTGGTCACACTATTTCTGATACAGGCCAGGATGCCATTGGCATTCTTGGCCTCCTGGGCACACTGCTGACTCATGTTCAGCCAGCAGTCGACTAACTTCCCCAGGTCCTTTATCACCAGCCAGCTCTCCAGCCACTCTTCCCCAGTTCTGTAGCATTGCATGGGGTTGTTATGACCCAAGTGCAGGACCTCGCCCTTGACCTAGTTGAACTTCATACAATTGGCCTCAGTCTATCTATCAGCCTCCCAATCCCTTTGCAGAACCTTTCTTCCCTTCCAACAGATCAACACTCCTGCCCAACTTGGTGTTGTCTGCAAACCAATTGAGGGTGCACTCAATCCCCTCCTCCAGATTATTATCATTCTTCTGCTATGCTACTAACGAGAGATGTAGCTATAGGATGGAAAAGCCACATTGTGATTCTGGCATGAACCTCATTTTAACAGAGGTTAGCTATTAAGTTAAATCATCGTGTATCATCATTGAGCCAAACATGTATTTCCTTTCATATCTCTTGGGCTATCATTTCAAATGTGCATAATGTCAATCCAGTCTATCTGAAGCCAGAGCCAATAGTGTTAATTATCATCACCAAAACGTTGGGCTGAACAAGTCTTTCCCTAGTGGAACTGCTTGAGAAACTACTTAGGAGCTTAAGCAATAATACCCTTGTATTTGCTTTGTACCTATCTTTCTAATGATCATGCATGATTCACATCAGAGGAAATTCTCATATTAATTACTGAAGAAGCCTTATTTTTTGAAAATATACTGTGAATATCAGATAAGTCCTTACCACGTAGTCACAAGTAGATCAGCCATCATAACCAAAAGGATCACAAAAAGAAGTCTGAAACTACCAGGTTCTGTTTCAAGCAACAGACTGTAATGTGCCTTAATCATAGAATATCCTTTAAATGGTCATGCAGCACTAGACATATATATATGGAAGTTATTAAGAAACAATAAGTAATAAAATCCCCAAAACATTCAGAGTAATAATGTTTAAAATTTTATACTTCATGATTTTATCATGAATGAAGATAAGAAATAATTACATTTAAAGAAAAAGCAAAAAGAGGAGGAACAACTCAAGGAAGCTGAATTTATAATAGAATTACTTGCCTTCTCCACATGCATGTCTCCAGACACTGGGTTTTGAGAGTAACAGAACTCAAGTCAACCATTTACAAAGCAGGAGACAGATAAGCACTTTATTCCACATATTACTCTTTTTGCTTACATTAGTGATATTTCAAATTTTGTCATTATTTAGTTCTAAGTGATTTGTCTCCACTTATGATCTAAGTAATTTGGCAACTGAATCTAAAAAAAAATATTTCAGACCATGGCTTCAATGACTTTTGCCACAACTTACTTGGCTTCTTTACAGGTAAACTTAATTGAATTATTTAGCAGTTGCTTCAGTGAATGCAAGATCACATCTAAGGAAAACAGTTCATGTAAAAATAGCCAGTGATGTCTTAAAAGAATTCACGAGTACTTGAAATTAGCCTTGATTTTTCACTTTTGCATCCAGAACAAAATGAATCAAAAAAAGACAAATTAATTTTTTCTATTGACATTCCAGGGAGTGTTCCTATGTTGCCATTTGGTACATAAAAAACTTATCATCATAACTTTTCTCAACTGGTTTACAAGGCTTTTCTGTTATGAACATGTATTTTTGTTTTGTCTACTTTTGCAAACAGTAATGCACATACTAAGAATCTAGATTTTAATGAAATTCATATGTCTATGAATTTTAATTAGCTAGAACTAGATACGAAGCAAGAAAGTGACATGCAAGGTTTGAAGATATATTGGGCCAAGATTCTGGCCTAGAATTGATAGAGTTCTGGGAAAAGTCTTATGACCTCCAGGCTTCCTCTCCTGATGGGGCCAGAACCTCATAGTTCACTCCCCATGAGCTTTCTCTCTTTACTTTGGGATGGAATTGGAAAAGTATCTCCTGAATCTGTAAGTACACTTCTAAAAGAAGAAATCTGCTTAGCTTTGAACTACGATTAAAGGGTACAAGTCAAATGGACAATGGGATGAGATTTTGCGTGTGTTTCAGTGTACTTGTACTGAAAACATACCTTTCCATCGTCCTTTAATCTATTTACTACTTACCCAAAGGACTTTCCTAGCCTTTTATGATGTCAAGTTTCAGCAAGGAATGACTTTTTATGACCCTATTATAAACCCATAAAAATGAGGGTTTACAATGGAAAAACTAACAGATGTTTATTTCTAGCTTTAAAAGAAGGAGCTTTGGACTCCAGAGTGAACATTATTTTTATTTTAAAATAGTCAGTCTTCACAATTATTTGGCATTTTGTCTCAGAACTCTATATTCTGTTTCCTACAGTTTCTTCAGCTAGATCTATCACTCTCACAATAAATTATACATCCAGGTACACTACAACCTGCCTTTCCCTTATCAATAAATTCTTATTCTTATCTATTGAAAATACGTTCTACATTTAAACTTATCATTAAAAGTTGAGTCAGGAATGAAGTTATTTACAAAATTTAATAATTAAAAATATGTATCTATATTTGAGTTTTCAATAAAATGCAGGAATGAATGACTTAAAGATTAAAAATTGATTTTTAAATGGGTTTTTAGAGACAAAAAAATTTTAAATGGTCCTAATTGATTTGTTATTTTGAAAAAAAAAACCAACAAACAGAACAAGTTCCTTGTTAAAAATAGGCCAGAGTGTTTTCAATGACAATTGCATAAAATAATCTGTAGCAATACTTAGTCCCTCCATTGCATTAATGAGTCAGTGCCTATAGAAAAAAAGATCGATATCATCTTACTGTGAAAGGGAGCAATTATCCCTATCAAAAATAAAGCAATAATTTCTACATATTAAACCATTATTAATTCTTAACTAAATCCTTAATTTGTTCGAACTTGCAGGAATTTACAAGACATATTTTCACCACAGTAAACAATGAACTTAAGCTCTAAACAGTGATACATTAAACAACATACAAACGCTATAAATTCAGTACTTTTCCTAGTAAATCAAGTTCAAAACACATGCCTTGAATTCTGGTTATGTGATGCTGTGATGTCTGGGGATAAAGAAGTACCTTTAAGACTTAAAAAGACAACACACAAATTCACAGTGTAGTATATCTGGTGCATACAATACTTGGAAAATTGATGGGAGTATTGCAACACAAGCCCAGCATTACTCATTTGCAGATGTATTTTAAACAGTCATTTCCTATAATCTCTCTGTATTTCCTCCCCTGCTTTTGCTGACTTTCCCTATAATGAGTAGATTAAAAGGAATGTACTTTGTCAACAGCAAAGAAAATGGGCCTAATTCATTCTCTACAAATGCAAAAACTTCTCACAATTTTGTACAAGCTTTTTTCTATAGATTTTTTTGGATACACTGTAATATGCCTCTATAACAAGAATATGAAATTATTATGGCTGCTTAAAACAGAATGATTAGGTCTAATCATAATTACGAAACTTCACACAGAAAACAACCATAGTTTTGCTATTGTACAACCCTGATGTACGGTGTCTGATATGTCTATTCTGTTAAATTAGTATTATTCAGAGTTTGAGTTCTCTTGTACAAGCTTTCTCAGAATGGCATCTATCCAATTATGGTGATACTCTCTTGAAAATTTGAAATCTTATCCACACCTATCTACTCAAATATACTAAAAGAAAATATTATATATGGTAGTATACATATAATGAGGAAAACAAAGTATTAAAGATTAGATTACATTAAATACAACCCAAACAAAAATTTTTGATAGTCATTATCATTGTCATCAGAACTTTACTGAGTACAGTGAATATTTGAATTTTCAAAGTATGAAATAAAATTTTAAGTTCTCTCACTGCATCAGGGCATGCACTCATATTTTTATATATATATCTAATTCATATGCATTTCTACAGATTAAATAAATAGCATAAAAATAATACTGCTGAAACAGAATTTTTTTAGGGCAGCCACACAATTTATTCAGTTAGATTTTATCAAACCAGTTGACAATCTTGGGCACCCTCTTTTGATCGAAGGATAAAAGGATACAAATTACTTATGATGACAAATGTCAAAGGAAACAAGGAATAACTTATGAAATCATTGGAATCTTTCAGCTAGAACATTAAATATACTTAGGAGGAAAAGAGGTATGTCATAAGATAGTGTCTTATAAAACAGTTAGCAAATTAAATTAGGACTAAACTAAGTTAAATTGACAAAATTCTATTTTATATCATAGGATGTTAGGATTATTTCTTCCTTCTCTTTCAGGCAATGTTATTTCCTATTTAATGTACCCATGAATCTACTTATTTTATAGAAGTTTTAAGAGCCCCCACGTTCAAGTTAAATGCACACTATACAGATATGCTCATGTGTGAGGATCAATAGGTATGTTTGGTATAAGGAAGCACTGCAAGGAACACACAGTTCACACACAAATGTACATCAATACAGACATGTAGGACTATAGGCACAGACACAAAGGAGGGCTTAACAAGACAATGAACAGAATTTTAAGAAGGAGATGCTGCTTGCCCTATTTTTTATAAATCAATCAGAATCCACATTAGGTGAATGATTCATTGATGAAGTTTATTCCTTCAAATGATTTATTAAAAGCTAAGAAATTTATAGACAAACTTAAATGACATAACACCAAAAATTTCTTTTAGGGGCTTGGGTTATCCTGAGGGCATTTTTAGATGCCAGTCTCCTGGAGGGAACAAGAATGGTAAGATAAATGCTGCATCCTAGGCTGGGCTGAGAGGAAAGGAGAGCCAGCAGAACTTTAGCAGGTGATATAAGGGGGAGCATGGGCAATAAAATCAGGAAATACTGAAAATGGTCACTCCTTTGTGGGCATGCACATACAAGGTAGCTTAGTGAAGTGGATAGTGTTAGCAGTCAGAGACAAGTCAGCATCAGAATAGACATCGTGCACAGTAAGAGAAAGAGATCTGAACCATAAACATCCTGATTTTTTTTTCTATACAATTATCAGTTGCAATTACACATCAAAAGAAACAAATCTACCCCCAGTTGTGATGGATGAACATCTGCACTTTCCAGACATTCTTTTCCACAGGATTTCTTTGCAATAGCATAGAACAACCAATCAGTCATTTAATGACAGCATTATAACCCATTATGTTCAAGAGTCAATTACTCTAAGACCTTACAGTTTTAGCACATACAATATGTCTAAATTGGATGCAATACCGTGGATCAATCAAATTCAAAATTTTATTTGAATCTGACTGTATAAGGCTACAAATGATTTATACTTTGTGGGAGTGGGGAGGAGGAAGAAGAGTCAAAATTACAAAACACCAAATAGTCGATGAGCCCTTAAAGATTTAACGACTTCTTTTATTGATACATGGTCTGCACACAAATAAGATAATTGCAGTTTAAAGAAAGCTTCTGGCACTTTTTCCATTTGTAACAAAGCCCAGAAATCAGCAAATACTGATTGGTTAATTGGAAACACACAACACAGGGCAGCATGTGGAACTAAGACCATATATGAAAATGGGATTGTCACAGCAAGGACACTAAGGGTCACTGGACATACATCTGTAGGAAATCAGTCTTCATTAGCTTGGTTGCTTACAGTTACAATACATTAGTATTATGTTCATCTATGGATGTGCAATTAGTAATAAAATGGAGCTGTAAGTTACTTTTCAAGAAATAAATATAATATATATGCAGTCTGCCCAAAGAATAAATGAATCACTTGAAATGCACATCAGATGTATTATTTACAAATGTTACATTTTGCAGCATCTTGACATTTGCCTATTTGTAAAGGCTATGGCTGATGTATCTTGGTGGACAATTGTTGTACCAATGGAAAAAATCTGTTTCATCTGACAGTCAAAATAGTTGCAACTTCATTACTAGAAAATAAGATCTTCATTGGCTGTAAGCAAGCATTACTCCATCAAAATCAATACTGTTGATTGACTGTAACAGAGAAAGTGTCAGATACATACATCAAAACCTCTCTATAATTTTTTCTTTTTACTTTTTTAATTTTTTTTTAATAATAACCAATATACCCAATCCCTTTTCAAAAATAGTTCTGTGTGTCTTGAATGGGAAAATCTGGAATGTAATCAAATTATATGTGAGTAGGCATTAATTAAAACACAGGCCAAAAGATGGGCCAAAGTATATAGATTTAGTTGTTAATTGTGGTAGAGAGCTGCTGTAAGCAGCACCAGAGGATGGGAATGGCTACTTGGATATTTAAACCGCATGAAAGAAGTTGACAATGACAGTCAGATGAGTTTATGAACACGTGATCAGATCTGAAAAGCCATCTGTTTTAGGCAAGTTAATAGTATGACACCAAATACATGGCAGTGTTAGCTAAAGGTAAATTACACAAATTCAAAAACCATAGGCGATATTCTTGTTTTATCATTAGAGTAGCTGGGATTCTGGAAACTTCATGCTGACAAAATACTGTAAGAAATTAAATGGAATAGAATTCAGTTATCGTTCTGTTTAATGACTTTTAATAAGGACACACTAGCTTTTCTTACCATGTAAATTTGACTACTGCCTTCAGTTTTGAGTGTGTCAGCACTTAATAAAATAAACTACTTCACTAAAAGACTCCTAATTTCTTCAGGAAAGCTCCACTTCTCCTACTGTAAGAGTGAAATGTCTACATTTGTTCAAAGTAACAGGATAGATGGAACTTTGATTTGAATAATTACAGAAATTAAAAAGTTAATTTTAAAATGCAGTAATCTGTGATATATGCATGATATCTTTCTGGTATGTTCATAACAAACCAACAGGTTTCTTCTTTTCTGAATTTTTTTTCTTCTTGATACATATGTAACCCCTTTCAGATGAAAAGTTGCTTCTTCCCTCTCTTTTTCTAACTATGGATTAGCTATAGAGAAATAAAGATTTAGGTTAGATATTTGCCAGCACTCCAGATACCACTAAGTTACCTGAAGTGCCAGTCGTGTTCACGTTATAAAAAGTTAAATCAATTGTCCATCTGGTAATTTTTACTCCAGGTCAGCTGTGATTTTCTTGCTACCTTAGCAGCATAGACGAGGGTCTGCCTTTTGGGTTCACTTGGAAGGGTTTGGACTTCTTATCCCTAGTTTTGGTTTTGGGGTTTTTTTGTTTGGTTGTTTGGTTGGTTTTGTTGTTGTTTTTTTTTTTTAATTCATCATATTGCAGGTATAGGACTGTTGTTTGTGATCACACCTCCATTCTTTCCATTACACAATATGATTTTGGGTGTCCCATTATTTAACATTAATTTCTGGTAGAAGATAGAGAAGTATGTAACAGTATTGGAGATCTGATGATACATGGACATTTTGAGTATTTTTATTGCCCTGTCGTCTGTGACAGCAATGAATTCAATTGGTTGTCTCAGATGTTTACTTCAGTTCCTGTCTTTACAGATAAGGAAAATACAGAGCAACACTTTCCTCTGCTTTCTGGGCATCAGTAGTTCAGAGACTTTCTGTACTAGAAACTAGACTATAATGCTTAATAGCTCTTGATCTCCATCTTCCATCTGTTTGCTTAAATGCTATGTCATTCTGTGGAGTGGCAATTCTAAGTCAGGAGGGTTTGAACTATTCCCTCAGGTTATTCTTCCTGTCTATTTTATTAAAAATATGTTTACGTTACTACAGTAAAAAGAAACTGAAAGCTAATAGATTTGACTCTTCTATCCACAATAAACCTCTGGATGGATACTTAATGAGAATGTGTATATCTGGGATAATCAAACATAGCAAGTCCCTAAACAGCATAGGTTAGTGAGACAGGAAATCCTACATTTCTTACTCAGAAAAAGTTTCCTCGAAAACAAAAGAAATTTTTGCTATCCTATAACCAAATCAACTCATGTTCTCTGTTAAAAATTACAAGATATACATTCTTTCTGACTCAGTATGATCAGCTCTCTCCCCTTCACTTTCAGTATTGAAGATACTGAAAGATAGGATTCCTATTCTATTTACAAGGAATTAGTTTCCTGTAGCCAAATCAGTAATAAATTCTGCTGATAATGTTATTAGAAAAGTAGGGCAATCCAGATTACAGATCTGTCTGACATCAAAATAGTGCATATTCTAAATTGCCATTTAAAGTAAATAGGATGAGATGGACAAAAACAGTATGTTAAAAAGTCACTAAAAACTCAAGTCACAAAGTACCATACTTAAAAAGAGGGGGAAAAAAGAAAAAGAAAATTTCCCTCAAAGCAGGTGCTACAACAGAATATTCACTGTATTCACATGGGTTTTCTGGTATAGTTCAAAATATTTGCTGGGAAATTCATGAGAAATTATTTTTATTCTTACATTCTCAAATTCCTTTGTGACTCCCTGCAAGGCATAAAGGAACAGACCAACTCCGATACAAAGCAGAGTTGCAGCATCACTGCCATACAGTGTGCAGATCTAAAGGTATGTTCCTGTCTCTGTGACTCTCTGGGAGCCACTATGAAGAGTCTTTGCCTCCTTTAGCTTCATCTGAAGATGAACTGCTCTGGGGTTTATCACAATAATTATGTACTTTCTCCCTCTCTAAGAAGCATTTGCTCTACATCTCAGACTGGGGATTGTGAAGAACAAAGTTGAGCTCAAGCATCAGCTCTTTGTTGAGTGCTGACTTAATCCCCCATACTGCTGTCCCACATAATTATTTTGTGGCGTGTGGGTGAAGAGAAAGACCTGGATATCATGTATTGCTGTTTTTCTTCTCCAGACATGTAGTTTACACTATTTCTGGAATTGCTGTCTTTTTATCTCCTACTTTGACACAGCCCAAAAAAGCATTCACCTTTACAATGGCATAAAACTGAAACTATGTAAAACCTGAACTAAAAATTGCGCTAAGCAAATCTCGTCAGGTTTCTCATTAGAAAATACTTTTTATTTACCAAATGTGATTGCATATGCAAGCTTTATTTAACTAGTTTATTATTTTGATTGCATACCTCCCAAATATGTTTTCAACTAACGTAATTGTGTTAATTTGCATCTTGAAAGAGCGCCTTTTCAAAACTGAGCATTTTATCAAGGTTATTCCTGCTGAATTAAAAGAAATCCACACACAGAATTGTAATAATTACCTTCAATATTTAGCATTGACTGGGGAAAAAAGAAAACAAAAAATGTTCAAATCTTCTAACCTTAATTAAAAAAATGGAATATAAAATGGATTTTCAGTGAGATAAATATAAAAATAAATTATTTCTGGTTGTCAGAGAATTCTTAAAAACAAGACCTGAATGAACGGATGTGATAAAGGTAAAAATCATTTCTCCTAGTCTAGAGATCAACTGTCCTGGTCAACACTTGATCAAGCCGTGGTTGTTCAACAAAAGGTTTAACAATATATTACAGAATCACAGAATGGAAGGGATACACAAGAATCATTGAGTCCAACCCTTAGCCCTGTACAGGACCATCCCCAAGAGTCACACCATGTGCCTGAGAGTATCATTCAAACACTTCTTGAACTCTGTCAGGCTTGGTGATGTGACCACTTCCCTGGGGAGCCTATTCCAGCACTGACACAACTGACACAACTCCAGGCCATTACCTTGGGTCCTGTCATTAGTCACCAAAGATCAGGGGCTTCCCCTCCTCTTCCCCTCATGAGGAAGTTCTAGACTGCAATGAGGTCTCCCCTCAGTCTCCTCTTCTCCAGGCTGAACAGACCAAGTGACCTCAGCCGCTCCTCATATAGTTTCCCCTCAAGGCCCTTCACCATCTTTGTTGCCCTTCTTTGGACACTCTCTGAAAGCTTAATATCTTTGTTATATTCTGGTGCCCAAAACTGCACACAGTATTCACACCAGTGCAGAGCAGAGCGAGATAATCCCCTCCCTTGACCGGCTGGTGATGCTGTGCTTGATTCCCTTCAGGACACGGTTGGCCTTCCTGGCTACCAGGGCACTCATAGTCAACTTGCCATTGATCAAGGTCTCTTTCCATGGCACTGCTTTCCAGCATCTCATTCCTCAGTCTGTACATACATCCAGGGCTGCCCCAACCCAGGTGCAGAATACAGGACCCCCTTTGTTGACTTCATATGGTTGGTGATTGCCCAGTCCTCTGCAAGGCCTCCCTGCCTTCGAGGGAGCCAATACATCCTCCCACTTTTGTACCACCTGTGAAGTTGCTTAGTATCCCTTCTAGTCCTGCATCCAAGTCATTTAGAAAGATGTTGAAGAGAATGGGGCCCAAGATGGAGCTTTGCAGAACCCCACTAGTGACAGGTCCCCAGTCTGATGTTACCCCACTCACTTTTACCCTCTGTGCTCGACCCATGAGCCAGTTGCTCACCCAGCCCATGATGTATTTATCCAGCTGTGTGCTGGACAGAGGGATACTGTGAGAGACAGGATCAAAAGCTTTACTAAAATCCAAAAAGATTGCATCAACTGGCTTCCCTCGGTCAAGTAGGTGTGTTACCTTGTCATAAAAGGAAATCAGGTTTGATAAGTAGGACTTTCCTCTCACGAAGGCCTGCTGTCTGTGACTGATGACTGCATAGTCTTTCAGATGTTTTTCAATACCTCCCAGAATAATCTCCTCTGTAACTTTAACAGGCACTGAAGTCTGACAGGCCTATAGTTTCCAGGGTCCTCCTTCTTGCACTTCTCGAAAATCAGGACAACATTTGCCATCTTCCAGTCAGCTGGGACCCCTCTGGATTCCCAAGACTGCTCCAAAATCATCAAGAGTGATTTTGTGATGATGTCAGCCAGCTCTTTGAGGATTCTTGGATGAATCCCATCAGACCCCAGGATCCAGCTAGAGCAGAAGATACCACACAATTTCAGGGTTGACTGGGAGTTGATCATTCTCTTAGTCATGATCCTCCAGCTCAGGGCACTGAGACCCCCTTGGTCCACCATCCATGTTGAAGAGAGAGGTAAAGAAAGCATTAAACACCTCTCCCTTGCCTCTGACCCTGTTTGTGAGGTGACCAACCTCATCCTCTAACGGGCTGATGATATTTCTATACTGCCTATTACCATTTAATGTATTTGAAAAAACTCTTTGTTGTCCCCTCATTTCTGGCCAGCTGCAACTCCAGTTGAGCTCCGGCTGCATGAATTTTCTCCCTACAGTGGCAAGCAGCATCTCTGTATTCTTCCCACATCACTTGACCTTGCTTCTACTAGACATACACCTTCCTTTCTTGCCTTATTTCCAATAAAAGATTCCTGTTCAGCCAAGCTGACCTTCTGCCTCACCTGCTTGACTTTCAACATTTGGGAATTGCCTGTTCCTGTGCCCTTAGGAGGCGATGTCTGAACAGTGACCAGCACTGATGGATGCCAGCACCTGCAAAAACATTTTCCCAGGGGACCTTAATAATTCCCCGAGAAGCCTGAAGTCTGTTCTCCTCATGCTCAAAGTTGAGGTTTTGCTGACAACAGAGATTTTAAACTTGATCACTTCATGGTCACTGCAGCCAAGATGGGCACGAATCTCCACTGTGCTCATGAAATTCACTCTGTTGACAAGCAGCAGATCAAGGAGAGCATTACATAGCTCTTGCCTTGATTTTACTCACAGGTGATTTTGCACCCTTTTACTTAAACCAGTGGCCAAGCCTGTATTTGTTGCATTTTTCTAAGACATTTTATTTTTTTGCAATTCAGTACATGAACGCTTCTTTTGTTTCAGTGGAAATATGCCTAATGCAATTGTCTTTTTTTTTTTTTTTTTAATTAGGACATATTACATCAAAGTAAACCAATTTTTCATCAGCAAAATTCAAATTTTAGATCATATAACTTTAAATTAGTAGAAAATAAACACAAATCTAAAAGATTTCAAATTGGTGACTTCTGACAGTTAAACCACTATTCACAGCCTTGTTCCCTCTGAACTTCATACACCCATGAAAAGATCAAATGTCACATAGTATGTATGTGTGTGTATGATCCCTTCTTAGGTCTTTTTCATACAAATGCCTCTGTGCAAGAGAACCACAGCACTTACTCTCCTTTTTGGGTCTCTAGATTCTACATAACTGAGGTAGGAGAAGAATATGGTATAGGGAATAATACTGGTATATCACCACATTTGTTGGCCTCTACAAACCAGAGAAGTGGCTTCCTTAATCCAGAAATAATATTGTATGCAATCATCCAATAATACACTCATTAAATACTTCGTTATACACAAAACTGGAACGAAATATCCAGATTAGTTACATAAAAAGATCCCTTCGGATATATTCACAGGTGATTAGCTTAATTATGTGGAATCTCATAAATCAATTACATTATTCCAAACCTGATGAGTTGTGTCACAGTAATAGCTAAGATGTAGCTAAGAATAAAAAAATGGGGATGTATCAGTCTACCTAGTTATCACTGTGTATGTTGTCACAGCTTCTCAGTGAACTGTGACTGAGATGTATTAGCAGGTCAAAAGGGCAAAGCTCTTCAATTTTTTAGAATTCTGGAAAATGGATGACATTCAAGAAAAGCTTACTCCTAGCAGGGGACCAAACAAAGTGATATTTTTTTATATATATTCTTAAAGAGGGAAAATGAAAACAAACAAATGCAGGCACTGCTATCAAAAGGCTCTACTTCATGCCAGGTTTCTTCTATATGTTTATTGTGTTCAATTTACTGCTTAAACCCCCTATAAAGTTCACACAATGATTTGGATATAACCAGAAAGAAAAGTGCTATGAATCTTGCTTCCTGGAGTGGCAGAGGTTGGGCCAGAGGTGAAATTTCAATGAATTACTCTCATAAGCACCTATCAATTATTGATAACAGTATAGTTAGATGCATTATTTTATCTCAAATTAGGGCCATGCAATTGGGTATTCACAGGAGCTCTCTCCAGCAGCTTTATGCATGTGTTGGCAGCTGAATGAGGTTGGACCTGACTACATCTTCTTTAAAGAAACAGATAATTAGGTATCTCGCAATCATCTAGCCTCTTCATTTTTCTTTTTATTTTTTTTTTCTCCTTTTCAAAAGGTTAACACTTGAATGCTTTAAAATCTGAGTAATAGGAATAAGATGTGATGACCTGCTAAACTTCCTAACCTTATTACACTCAAAGACATTTTTAACATTTAAATTTCCACAATAATTTTCCTAATGCTTAATATTTTTCCATCTAGGAAAGCACACTCTGCTTGCCTTCTGTGGCACCCTTCGGTTTAGCAATGCAATCAATGGAGGAAACACTGCAATAATTAATAAGATTACTAAGTTTGTTGCAAAGGGGTTAAGGGGAAAAGCTCACTACAAATTTCTACTTCATCAACTCTTTTCTCAGATTACATCACAGTTTTCGCTAGTGCATGTCTTTGAAGCATACATAAAAAGGATGAAGTATCCTTTGATAACCAATGCCTTCAGCTGAATTTCAGAGGATATCAATTCAATTCTAGACTCCCTGAAAAATCATTTCCATCTTTATATAGCTGTTTCACTACCCTTGAAGACTTCATCTAAGGTCTTACATATTCATGGATTGTGAGAGAGAAATTATAAACACACATGAAGCTAATGATGTAAATATAATTGAAATTTACATTCTCTTCCTTAATTTTGTAATGATTTCTAGGGTGTTTAGGCACACATTATCATATGAAAGACAAAGCCAAGCCTCTAAAGGCAACATTAAAACTAGAGGTGGGGTAGGACATAATGAATCTGTAAGCATGTTTTCTTTCAATTTCCTACCGCTTTGGAGTTGAAGCTAAATCTCTATAAATCATGTACTTTCAACGTGGCAACGTAAGGAAGGCCAGTACAGGCGGTCGTACACAGAGCTGTTACAGGATTTCTATACCTCCTAGCACCTGTTGGTCCTTCTTTTAAACTGTGAAGAACTTACCATACATAGAATGGCTTGCAGACTCCAAGTTGATGGGAGACCATCATGCTTCTTCAGTAACATTTCAGTTAGGGTATTTTACTTCACTGGAATCCAACAGACAGGATTTGACAGGATAATCCTGCTGTCTTTATGCTGTTTGCTTTCCTATATAAGTCAAAAGTTCTAAGAGAAAAGTTTGTCGCACATCTCATCAGGTTGGGGATGCTGGAAACAAAGTTGAAAATGTATCCTTGGAATGCTCTACCTATATTACCTTTTCCTGTAACATAAACAAAGGAATTGCACCTAATGACTGCTACTTTGAGGACTTATGTAGTTTAGAGATATTTTTAAAAATGCCTTTTTTTCCAGAACGCCTTATGAGCATGTCTTGTTCAAGAAAAAATATCCAGATCTATTACATAAAGTAGCATCCAAATTAGGTATTTGCTATGATGATTGTTGTAAGTGATTTATTTAGAAAGGGAAAAGTGTGGTCAATTGTTTCTAAATTGCTGACCTATAGGGTTATAGAGCCATTATTGATCAATTTCTGAGTAAGAGTACGGGTTAATCTTTGTCATATGATTTACTTTAAATGATAAGAAAATTTTGTTAATATCCAAGAATGATTAAAAAAAGGACTTAACAATATTAAAAATGTATTTTAAAAATCCCTTCATGACTGAGTCTGTAATATTAACCTACTGCTGTTAAATCAGTCAGTATTGCATCCCCTTCTGTAAATGACTGAATATTTGTCCTTTACAGTATGTATATTTAGCACACTAGAAAAAAATATTCTTTCACTTCTTTCATAATGGTAATAAAAGGAAACTGATTATTTTTCACTTGTTCATAAAAAATGTCTGCACAGCAACCTGAATTTGATTAGACTGGTATATCAAATATATATATGGAACTATGCACACAAAGTAGGGTTACTGGAACGTATGTACAAACTAGATGAAAGAAATATTTAATAACTCAGTGAACTCTTGCTAATGTAACATATTTTCTGCACTCAGTTATTTGAAATTGACATAACTTCTACCCAGAACATGCCAGTTTATTACTGTTTAAATCAGCCCTCCTTAATCAACACAATGATCATAACTGCTATAATGAAACATCTCAGACCTTGAAAGTTTGGACAGACCGATGAAATACTAAGGTATATTTGTGAAAACAGTTTTTATTTAGTGTAAGACTAATTTCAAGTCTGTTGTAAACAAAAAAAAAATACCAAACAAAAGCTCTTCCCTCTTCCCTAGAACAAGACTTCATTGAACTACAGAAAAAAAAATTTTAGTCTTATTAAAAGTGATGGAATTGGAACACTTAAAGACACTTTAAATGATCTTAGACTGCATACTTTCCACCTTGGGCTTAGGTCAGGAAGTTAGTTTTAAGAAGTGTTTAACACTGCACAAATCCTAAGCAAAGGAAATTGGCTTCAATGTTTTAAAATGTAAGGTCAGTGGATATTGCACTGATTCAGTGTGATAGACACAAGACCCGATTCTTCAGATTTGAACCACTCATTTCACAGTCATTGTTATTTCTCTACTGCCTTTATTTGAGTCTAGAGTCACCAAAAAACCCACTCTGTGTGGACTCCACCTCAAGAGTAACTGCATTTAGTTTTGTTTAAAATAGAGAATTAATCATTGCCAGTATATTTCTTTTTCTCTGACAGTGCTTCAAGTTTGCAGTGAAATTAGAAAATGATTGTTAATTTACACATACAAGATAATTCTATGTGACTTAAGAAAGATTAAATGGAACAATCAGGAGTGACAGTGGAAGAAATTAAATCAGGATATGAATGAGCGCTGTTTTATACTGTAGGTGTTCCCGCAAAATCTAATGCTAATACTTAAACTCATCAGTTAATCACTTCCCATATTCTTTTTCAAATATTAACCTTTTAAAAAGTTGAATTAGCTTAAGAATAACTCGATATATTATTAGGATTCATTTAAAAAGTCCATGCCGAAAAAGAATGGTTCTCTTTTTAAACATTTTTTAATTATTATGAGTCTTATACGAAGAGGAAAATATATTTTAACAAGCATCCACACAAGTGGTCTGATTATGTTATTCTAATCTGCAAACCTAATTATCACCTTCTTATGGAGTACAAGGAACAGCTTTAGAAGAAAATTAATGTATCCTATCAGTGGGACAGTTTGTCACTTTATTAAATAATCATCTTCTTCGCAAATAAAATTGTTAGAAGCTTCATTGTATTAAGGAAAAAATAAAACCCCTCACACCATTACATATTAAAATTAACTTCCCACCGTTTCTTTAATGGTCTATTAAGCCTTCACTGTGGTGGATTATGAAGTACAAATGAGGATATCAACTGTTTCTAAAATTGTAAGAAACAAATATATTCTCTGTGCATTTGTTATTATAGTGAGCTATAATTTAGCAAACATTTAAACTATTTTCACTAGTTTCCAATATACAAAGTGCATATTAAGTCCAAAGTAGATAATGTAATTTTTTTCCCCTCCTTTTGATCTAAATCATAAGCAGTGGGAGAAAACTAACATCTCTCTATGTCTAGCTCTTCTTCTGTAAAACTGACAATTAATATTCAACATTTCAACCTGGAAGACATAACCAATCCAAACATAATCTGAAGTGCTTCCAAATATGCCCCTGGAATAAATCTTTAGACCAATCTAAGCCATGAAAAGTAGAAATCTTGACAGAAATATTTAATACATCATTATTTAAAACAACATTCCACCTAAGACTAAAATTTGACCTCCATGTCATCAATCATCATAATTTAGTTTTCGTAATTCAGCTTGTGAATACATATAGGAATCCAACCTGTGAACAAATGCAGGGCCATATTGTCTGCCCTGTAATGAAGAAATCCAATTGGGTTCACCACTAACTAAAGATTTTCTTTCACTGGTCATTGCAGTAAAACAATATGGTGCAAGTTGTTACTTTTGTTTTTTTCTCCCTTGCAGGATAATATGACTTCCATGTAGAGGTAACCTGGATTATTTTCAGCTATCTTTGATTAGGCTATATTATGCAGTGAAATAAAAAAAACTACACATAACGAAGCCAATTTTAATGGAATTTTCATCTAGAAAGAGTTGTTAGGTAACAGATGGAATATCAGCTTAAAGCTACATATAAAAGCATACTTAGCTATGCCTTATTAACTATCTCTCGTGAGTCAACATATATCACCTGGGATTTAGGTGACACAGTTTGTGTATACCGTATTTCCACTAAAGCTTAAACTTAATATCCAACATCTCAGGTAAGAGCTCTTACCTTTGCAATTCTAGACACAGTTTTTGTTGTTACCTGCTGGAGTTGTCACCCTGGCAGGAGGACAGCATAATCATCATCCAAGTCCCTTGGATGAACCTATACTGCATCCATCAGTTCCAAGATGTTGAGGTGCTCTGCTTCATATAAATAAACATTCAACATTTAACAAACAAAGAAACAAAACCCCAAGCCTTCCCTCACAAGGCAATTTGTATTTTACTTAATCGGCAAAGAGGAAGAAGGTGGCTCTTAATCAGGGGGCTGCAGCTGGGATTCTCTCATTTCAAGCAAACACTGCAGCTCTCAGTATAGCAGCAACGGTGGGAGAAGCAAAGTTCCCTTTCTGACACTGAGGCAGGTTCCGATTTTTTTATCTGAATTAGCCTCCTCTTTAAATAGGAAAAATGTTCTCACATCAGGGAAACTACTATCCCCGAGGAAGTTTTACTAGCTACATATTTTTAACTCCTTCCAAAAAGCTGGATACTTTGCCCTTACATGCAATCTAGAATTTCAAAAGGTAAAGAACTATAAAGATACTGATTTTCCTTAAGTATTATCTGATACAGTTAAAAGTTCACCTCCTGTGGCTTGTGGGTAAGATATATCCAGACATAAAAACTGTTCAGTATTCCGTGACATTATACATGCGACATTACCACTAGTCTGTAAAATAAGATAGTCTGAAATATTGGACAGTTACTTAATTTTAATGTACAAGACAGTAACTGAGTTAATGAAACAATGACAAAAGTTGTTGTTTTTATGATATAATCTACCTCTCTATATTTTTAAACTTACAAATGTGAAGATCAAAAGCATGTCTTATGACAAAAGATGAAAAATATAAAAGCTCTGATAGATCAGGATTTCAGCGATACACTGTCTGACACTGTCAGACAACAGATCTGTGCTTATTCCCAAATCTAAATTCTTGGAGAATAGAGTAAGAAAATATTCACAGTTAGGTATTACAGAACACTTTCAAAAAAGTATAAAAGTAATTAACTCTAGGAAAAGAAGATAGTAGTTATTTAGTCTGCAGTGGCACTGATACTTCATGCTTCTGAATAGGCTTTAGTGAGGAAGGATCACTTCCCTAAATCTTAACATCACTTTTCCATTTTTTCAGCAGGCACTAGGCTTTCATTTCTATATGCTTTTAAAAGAGATTGCATCTCTAGAAGCTCTCACAGACTTCTCACTGTGCACCAAAATCTTGGCACAGAAACTGAATACAACCTTTTCCAAGCTACAGGTTTCAGTGCACTACTAGTTCAGAGCACTAAATGGCCATATTTATGGTTTTATTACTTAACTTTACACTGTCAAAGAGTATTATGATAGAATTGTACACCACATGCAGCTTTATATCACTTTATTTCACAAAGAAATTAGTTATGAAAATGATAGATATTATACAATAAAGACTTCAGAAAAAAAATTAATAAATAGACCAAACAAAGCAACACTTAAGATTTCAAGTGAGAGACATGGCTGAAAAGCAGTTTCCTCTTGCCCTGTCAGCTTCTCCCTTTCCCTTTTTATTAAAACACTAAACCATGAGCATTAAGCAGCTCTTAATTTAGCTTTATAATAAAAATTGAAATCCTTCTTAACCAAAAGTATAGTTTTGTTGAAATCTGTATCCTTGATTATTTTATAAGGTGAAGGAACAAAGTAAAGTCAAGAAAGGCAATGAAAAAAGGAGTCAAATCAGAAAGAGAAATGAGAAGTCTTAAGATGCCAGAGGAAGGAAAAGATGAGCGTGCCTTATAGCAATAAAAAATTTATAAGTTAAAATTTAATCTCAAATATTTCCTTCACTTAAGACAGCTAAAATACATTTGGTAAGGAATAAGAAGTTGGTATAACGTCAGATACTAGGGACAGCTAGTTTGTGATCCAGTATATTCGACCAATGCACACATTTTATCCAATGCTTCAGCTGTACCTCCACTTTGTAATGGAGCATGCTTCCAGGATGGCAGAGCTGGTGCCAACTGAGATGGCTCTGGACATACAAGCAAGACAGCTACAGTGGTATTGCCTGGTCCTTCAGTGATTAAATCTACTCTAAACCTACATGTGGTCTTGTGCTTCATGCAGACATTGCAGTGCCATCCAGTTTAGAAGTAGTTCATTATGCAGGTTAGCTGTGACTGTCCATGGAACATTTTGAGAAACTGTCAGTGTCAGTGATGCTCTAGAGTAGCCTTGAAAGGCATCTTCTTTCTGTACCTCTAAGCAGATTTCTCTTTGGCAGTGTTTGCTGTGTCTAATATGTCTCTCCGACAGGGACTGCACCATGCCCATATTCCTTTATTCTACAATTTTAGTGTCTTTGGGTATTGTAGGTTGTTAAGGAAACTACCCAGTCTGACCATTCACAAGACTCTCTGTCAGTCACACTCTCAATGCCAGAAACTTTAACTGCTGGGATCAAAGTCCCTTCAGAGTGGGCAGTTCCAGTGAGATGATGGGTGCCCCACTTGAATCTCTACACACTCCACTAACATGCAGTCAGACCAAGTTTTCTTACCAGTTCGGCTCTAGATTTCCCATAGCAGAGTCTCAGATGTCTAGTTTCATAAAGCAATTTATTCATGATGCAGTAACAGAGAAACAGCTCGAGCTGGGTGCTTCTGAGGAGAGACCCCCAACAAAGGGACCCTTGGGCTTTCATACCTTCAGTTCAAGTGAGTCCAAGTCTCGCTCTTCCGCCTAAGTCTTTGGTTTCTGCCGTGTCTCCGAGTGTCCATTCACCTGGCTGGTACAACCGGTCTTCATGCCTTTTGTCTCAGGCTCCCACTCTCAATCTATATCTGAATTTGCATCTCAGACTGCCCTTGCAACCTGAGCTGACTGCACTGGATGTATTCCTCAACAAGGAAAGGAGTTTTTATAGACAGAAGGAAGACTACTGTGTGCACTTATGAAATATGCCAGACTGCAAATACTTTAGATTAGTGTCTGTGTTTTCCTGTTTTAGATTTAAGAAAAGCAGTTAGGAATCTCTCATTTGTATGCAGATACTAATATACTACACATAAGCCATCACCTTTGCAGCAGGTGTGTCCAGGTTCCATGATACTTATTTTGCTTGTGTGACTAAAGTAGTGGATAAATATTGTTAGTCATTTAAACAACATAATTAAAAACTTAGTATTTCATGAGACTTCCAATAATACAAAACTGCTTTTTCACATGGCAACCTGGTGACAGAGTCAAATTCCCACCTACTTAGTTATTTTCTGTTTCTGTTGTTATTGCAAACTATGGTATTTGTATTTGCATTGTAGACCAGCTGCTATTTTGTTGTTAGTGATTAAAATACTTTCCAAGTAAAACAGTGTGTCAGAAGGAGGACCTGAACCCCAAGCTCCCTCTTCCCAGCTGAGTGCCCTCACTATCACGCCAGCATAAAAACAGTCCCAAAGCTTCACTGTCTTGGCTGCTGTGCAGCCAACATTTTTTTGGATAAGCCCTACTTAGTTAGGTCAATTCACTCAGGTTTAATTTTTAAAAGCCCCTGAAAATTTTTCAATTACATTTATGTTCCCAAATAATTTTCACTGAAGATTTACACTGTAATACTCTATGAAATCAAAGCAGTTGAGCATATTGAAGATTTCATTTGGTATAAGTAGTCAGCTGCCTCATACCAGCAAGAACATATTTCTTTGATTAACACACTTCTTTCTTTCTTTGAACATCAACAAAATCTTGATAAAAATGCTAGATTGACAGCTTAACACACCCTTCAAGGCTTTACTATCAAAATCCAAATCACTGAAGAAGCTTCTGCTACTTCTGCTGAGACTATAGTTATTAATATATCATCATAACTAAAAAAAAAAAATCCAAGAAGTATTTTAGCTCATAAAAAAAATAAATCAATGCTGCGCTTGTTTTTTATATATTGTGAGCACAAAAACACTAACCACAGAGAAAGTTCTTCAGTTGGCCATTATACTCCCAAATCACAAGTTACTGTTCCAAAGAGCATTCGATGCCTTTAGACATCTTCATAATTGGCTCAGAAATAGCTTGCTGCAAGAAAGGTTAACAGACCTTGCTGTTCCTCATATGGACAAATCTTTATTAAAAACAGCATAACCAAAAGGTTCTCGAGAATCAGGAAACCATATTACTTGCAGCTGTTCCCTAAGTCTAATTTGAACAAAAAAATAGCAAATGTAACAGACAGCTTCTTCCTCTGACTATTAAATCAAAATCCTGAGTAGCTTTTACCACATCTACCAATGTCATGTGGATTCAAATGATATTCTGAGTTCTAGTACATCAGGAATAAAATTAATGTAAATTCAATATGATGTTAAAATACCATATTAATCTATTAACTTAAGGAACTGTGTTAAGTTTTGCCATATCTAAGTTGACTTACATGGATTGAAATTGGATAGAATTTGAAAACTTTCCAAGCTTAATAAATTCCAAGTAATTACAAGGTAACAGTTTTTACGTCCAATGATTTTCTCTTTTTCTATTGTGATCCATTTTATACCATGACATGCAAACACAGCAGAAACATCAAGCTCATTCTCTCAACCCCTGACCAACAAATGAACTTGGAATTCTGTAACTACTGTTGATTAAAACTTTTAGAAAAAATACCAAAATGACATTGTTCGCCACATGTTTCTTTTACTGTCTTGTATTCTGTCTTGACAGTTTACCCAGAGAGTACTCTGGACATTTTGAGCTGGAAGGAGTCAGGGGAATACTGGTTCTTTAGCCAGCAATCTGCCACATAACGTTTTGATCTGAACCATTTACCCAAACCACAGTTGAACATTAGAGAGCACTCAAGACAGGTAACATAACATACAATGTGTATTTCCTGAAATGCAGAGTAGAGGCCTAAATAAACAAAACCAATTTTTGTTTGAGCGGGTTAGCAAATTTTTTTTAAATTCTCATAATTTCTCTGTCTGACAAAGGGAAAAACATCCTAGGATGCTAGTGCCCTGAGCACTGGTGAGACAGCAAATGAACACCTGTTAATCTTCTACTTTAGAAGTGGATGTAGATCAATAGGCACTAATCATTCAGCAAGACAATTGTAAGAGAAGTTAGAAGATATTCTTTCACTGCCATGACAGCATACAGAAATATGCTAAAATGAGAATATCCTAAGCCTGTCTTAGGAAGGGCAAGAACACAGGAAATTACAAAGGCATAAATGACCAATATAGTATTCCAAAAACACATCAGAACTCCTGTTTGGCAAACAATGAAGTGTCATGAGGGGAAGACAGACCAGGTGATATTTTTTGTTTTGTATTTTTTTTTCTGATAATCTATTAGAAATATGTTTCACAAACACAGACACACAAAGATACTGAAAAAAATAATATTTTGGATATCATTACATAATAAAAAATAAAAAATGTAAAATGAAAACACAAATATAAAAGAACAGAAAATATAATTTGGTAATACCAATGCTAAAGAGATATTTCAGTACTAAGAAAAATACTTCTCAATTTTGATTATATACTTACGTTCTTATTAGGTAAAATAAAAAGAAGCAGTACTTACTATTTTAGAAGTAAAACCAAAATGCAAAATTATTCTGAAGGAAATGTTAGCAATAATGAAGTTATAACAACAGATACCATCATACAGCTGCATCTATCATTTGATATTCATACAAATCCATCATATGAATTGCTCTATATTATTAAAAACAAGTATTTTCAAAATATTGTCTTTGGCAAAATATATCATATGTTAATCAAATGAAGATATACATCAGAAGTAAATAAGAACTTTACCTGAGAAATACCCACTGGATCAATCTTATTTTGTAAGATATGTAAATTATACTTTACTGCATACTATAAGTTTGGAAATACTTCTAGCTTTGCACATTGCTTATAAAGGGTTATGTAACCTACTGTAATAAAAATAAGGGACTGAAAATCAGATCAGAAAGTAGTCAAATTACTTACATGAAAAAAACACACAGGCATGAACCCGGCAAACTACATTCAAATAGAATAAAGAGGCAAATGGAAAACGTTATCTGAAGCGATGGAGATGGTGACACAGGCTCTTTATTTGATACATTAAGTACTTAAAACCACTCCAGTTACATAACAGCAAAGATAAAAACTATAGGTTATTTAATCAGGGGCTGACATGCTGGTTGAAAGCATTACTTTTCTGACAATCTATTAAAAATTAATTTTGAACAGTAGTACTAAGGGTTAGAAGGACTCACTAAATTCTTTAAAAATTTCTTTCCAATTACCTAAGACTGCCTAATATGATACGAACCAATTTGCAATTTTAGAGTGCAGAATTGGAAGGCTGGACCACATTAGTTGCAAGATTCAAAATCTGAAGCAAATCTAGGACCCAATTTCTAGTGAGTTAAAGAACAAGGCAAGTAAAAGCACATACTGCATATTATGTCAGTCTGTGCTGTACTAAAGGAGTATTTGGACTCTCCTCATTATCTATAAGTACTGCAGTAGGGGCTTAATTACTGGAATCAAAGGATTAAAAAAAAAGCCCCATAAAGCATCCACAGTTCAGAGTAAAGGTTCTCATGTTGTTAAATTTTAATTTCTTTGTACTAAAGAGTAATGTGTTTATGTTTATTAAATAGGAAGTGTAAAATGTATCCCTTAACAATTCATTTCATGGCTTTTAATGGCTTGGATATTGTCAATAACATTATATGTAAGTGTGCTGTGGCCACTTAACAACCGTGACTGGATTTTTAAAGAAGGTTTTGTTGGTTTTGCAATATATATTAGAAAGAGCTGCTGCCTAACTGTTTACAAAGCCTAGCATCTGTTGCAAACATGAAATATAGAAACATCAAATTTATGTAAAGATTTGCCATTTACATCTGCGATTTGAAGATTAATTTATCCAAAATGAAGTTTGAAGCTTCAAATTTACATATTAGTACTAATTAGTTCTGACTATAATCCCTCTCCAAAAAGCAATATTTGATCAAAAACAATTTTATCACAATGTACTTTATTCACTGTGTTCATAAAAAACCAAGGAAAATAATCCTATTCATTTGTATAGAAATACTTGACCACACTTTATCAACAAGCAACAAATAGCAAGCTGTATTTTAGCAGTTTTGTTACAGTGTTTCCCAAATCTGCTATACACTCCATTCACTTCTGAATTTACCACAAATGAAATAAGTCAGGAACCTTTTTCTATCATTGTGTTATTAATTTTTATTTCAAATGGTGTGACTATACAGTGGAAGAGACCAAGATTTAATTCCTATAGAGTTACGTATTATAATAAAGGGCAGCAGTTTTAATTAATTAAAGAATCTGTAAAACATCCACTAGGCATCTCAATCCATAGAAAAGGTTCAGTGACCTGCTCTGAGTAATGAAACATCATCTGCAATAAATTCCTTTGCCAGCCTGACACCAGCTGAAGAAAATTAGATTCTATTGACCTGGGCCTATAGCATATGGATAGACCTTTTGTGAATCAACAGTTTATTACTTGTGCAGTGCATGCTGGGCCTATCCCTCCATATGACTATGCACCACAAACAGTCCTGTCTCCTAGAAATTAAATGATTTTCATCCTTTAACCCTGATACATTTTACTTGACAATTTGTAAAGCAACTATTTCTTTAAAAACTGGGAATCACTTATAAAACATGTAACTTCCCTTAAAGAAAAAAAACCCCAACATTCTCATATCTTGCTAATAGTAGTAGAACATATTTCAGTTTCTTGCTTGTTCTTAAAAGTGCAGTATGGAAGGCGTTACACAACAACCCCCACAAATAGAAATGCCCAATGAACAGTACAAATGCCCTTACCACTCTAACGGTACAAAACCTGAACCCTGATTAGTCCTAAAGTAGTGAATTTGACAGCTGAGGACACTGGGAATACAAACATAAATTCACTGCTCTGCGTATGGCCGGACACAGCACATTGCTTTCAGAGATGCACTTTGAAGTCACAGGGGATGCTCAGGACTTAGGGATTCCTGGTTAACATACATTTTATACAGCACACTGCCTCTAGTCCCCATGAGTCTGAACCTAAGGTTTCCCAACCATGCCAGTGTCTCAGATAGCCACTACAGAATAATGTTTAAGAGATCAAGAAGCCTCTCAAGAAGAGGGCCTTAGCCCATTAACACTTTCTAGAGAAATGATAAAAATATGAACTCTTGGGTAAGAGAGAGGTGCAGATACCACAGATGCAAAGTGCTGTGATTTTGCTCTGTAGACAACAGACACAGGTAGGTTGAATCAGCTTTACACTCCAACTATCTCCCTTTGTCCCAACTCAAGCACACATTATGTTCTTCAGGTATTATTTCTAAAGGTAGGTTGCTACACATTTGAACTGATAAAAGAACATGTTGGTTGTGCCTTTTTATTTCAGTCTCTCTATAAACATTATAACCAAGAGCTAGGCAGAGGATGTTAATTTACCTACAAGCCATCTCTTGCTCACAGGAAAATATTTCACACTCTGTCATAAATATTTTCACTTTACTTCGCTGCTTCTGCTGACTGCAGTTGCAGCAATGCTGCCTGAGTCCAGAGGTACTGTTCCCTGGAGTCTTATCCTTTAAAGAAACAGAACCTTTGGGTTCAGTGGGACAGGTAACAGATGTCTGCAGTTTGGTCTCTCTGTGGAGCCAGTGTCTTCTTTTTAAGCTTTTTCGTATCAGTCACAACCAGGAAGGGAGGAGAAGTTGAAGGAAAGAGACTGAAATGTTTGCAATTCGAGTTAGGAATGTTGTGTTGATGCTTAGTATATTCACTGTAAATATGTGGTTGTGTCTCCAACCAAGAGACTCCATCACTTAAACTGAGAAGCTGGAAGAATAATGAAAATATCAAAATAGTCTTGTTCTATTCAAAACAAAACATTTTGACTGTTCAATTCAAAGCCAAAATAAACCAGCTTTAAAACAAAGACTAAGCACATCTGAGAATGGAGCATTTCATTCACCTCATGACAAATGAAATTGCTTTTAAACTGATCTTTTTTTCTCTCAGTCACAAAACTGGAACTTGCTTTCAACTCCAGTATTCAAGTGGAATAACTGTGTTCTGGTTTCTTTGCCGCCAGACAGGACTAGACATCTTTTATGATACAGCTTTTGAATACAGTAACAGTGTATTCATGACAGAATTTTTTTCCTTTTTTCTTTTTTTGAGGTTAGTCAAGCTATGATGTTATGATAACTCCATTGCATAGTGCAGTACACAAGTTAGGACACATGGAATAACATGCTAAAGGTTCATTTCCCTGCCATTTCTCCAAACTTTTCTTACTGTGGCCTTTCCTTATTCTCCTGGAGAATACTTACATGAAGTAAGTCAGTACTTTCTATTACTTAAAAACTTCCTTAGAGACTAAATGTATAGATAGCGGCACACACACACAAAAAAGCATAATTAAGCAAGTTGAGAGGGAACCTCAAAAGTACTTGGTCAGGAATATGATGCAAATCAAGTTATTAGGAACTTTTAATGCTGGATTTGTTTATGAAATGTGGGAGTAGGTTGATGTTTGAAAACCTCAAAGACAATGTATTTAGGACTGTAAATGCAATTTATAAATCCTACTTTAGTTTACTGAAACTAAGAAATATCTTTTATGCTACAGATGCTAGAGTCAAAGTAGTATACCTAACCGAACAGAATATTATTTTAGAATAGTTAATATTAACTTGAATTATTTTTTGGTTGAAGCATTCTTTGTTTCCCTGTGTATATTCCAGTCACATAATTCATACATCTGTTATTCCCAGTATCGAGTCTACGATGTTTACACAGATCCCTGTAGGGCATTTTGGCCTAACTGAATCATTATTTCAACTGTATGTCCTAGTTTAATGACACTGTTACTTGAAATACTGCTTTTGCAAGTTTTCTTCCCTCTGGCATAAACTCAGCCTTTCCACACTTAATTCTGAAAACTTGACCCTACTCTGAAGCAGGAGATGCTGGGAAGGAAAGTCTGCGTCCTCAAGCACTGGGTTGTCAGCACTTACGACCTCTAGAGTGGGTAATGTGACAGCTCAGATTTTGTGGTTTTAGAACACGTTTAAATCTCAATGCAATGTCAGCCTGATTTCTGATAACGTGTGCTAATGATCTAAAGATATAATTACTTAAAATGGTCTATTAGGATTCATTCTTTTGACTGAGGTAGGGATGCTACTATTGTGTTCTCACTTCCATTCTTTGCTATTTGACTACCACTAGAAAAAAAATTATTCTCTTGCAGATCCATTTTTAGGAACAAGTAAAAAATATTTTAAAATCACTGGCAGACATTTATGTTGAGCCTTATTTGGAAAACAATATGGAGCCATTCCATAGTGCAGCTTACAAGTATAAAATTGCCAAGATATTAAGGTATGTATTAAGTATCTTTTCATTGAAAATTAAGCTTCTGAACACAGAAGATCCTTTTGTCGAAGGACTTGATTTCAGTTTATTAACAAGCTCAAATAAACAGGTGCTTCATTGCAGAGGACACAACTGACAATGTGGATTTTTAGTTCTTCAGCATTTACACAAACTTAGATTTTCCAAAGACTTAAATGTTTATCTCTAGCCAATTTACAAATCTACACCCTAATTTATTTCTTTTTATTTTTAATAAACTAGTAATACTAAGTGTTTTTGTCCAAAATGTATGAACACCGCAGAGTTTCAAAATGTGTCACAGTTCCCAAGAATTAGTCACTTAGTTCCAAACAATGCCACAAAATTGGCTAGCAGTCATTAAAAAAGCCTTTCTATGTCTTGCAATATTCTCTCACCTTCATTTGGAGAATATAAATACAGGAAGATTCTGCTTCCACTCAAGTACAATGGGTCAGGAGTTTCCCTATTAGTATGCTCTATTTACAGATGAACCCTGGGATCAGAGTGGTAGGGAATGTCCTCAGGAATTTGAGGATCATTACCAAGGATTTAATGCAAAAGATTCTCCAACCCCAAATAGCCTAACCTACTTCACTGAAGTAAGTACAACACCTGTGGATTTCAAAAGATCTCTGCACACTGTATAAACTGAAAAGTTCCTCTTCAAGGAAACTTTTTGCGTGTTCATTTTTCAGAGTAGACCATCAGTGCAAAGGCCTGCTCTGAAAAACTGAATGATAGCTGTGAAAGCTAAAAAAGTTGGAAAATCAGGCAAGAGGAAACTAAAATAAAACCAAAAAAGTATTATTTTTCTTAAATCACAAGAGATATGTACATATGACAGCGTAGGATTTTCAAATGAGTAATGTAGGATTTTCAAAGGAGCAGATGCTGTTAACTGTGGAGCCCACTATTAATCAGACTTGAGTTGGACTTGCTGATGCTAAGTCATTTAGATTGCATAGAAAATTCCACATTCTGGTGAATTAAATCTGGCTTAGCAGACATCTAAAAAAGGGTTTTATTTTCACACACTGCAGGAAAATGCTGCTGCAACATATTATGGAGTGTTGCCACATGCAAGTAACTGTTAGTGGAACAAAGTATTTGTGAACCATCATCATCTGGAAAATTCTATTCAACAAAAATAGAAATCCACATTTTTTTCTCACTACACAAAAAAAAAATCAGTTTCTATTACAATACTTTGCTCAAGACTTTATATTCTTTTTAGAAAGGCATAATATTTCTAAATAGTCTTTGAATACCTAGAGAATCACTGCTTTTTTCAAGTTCTTTCAATATCACAGTACCAAAGTATGTAGGGACTGGAACTATATATTTTTGTAATTAATTTCCTTAAGATAATGTTAGAAACATCAGGTTCCTTAAAATATAGATGAATTTCAAGGTGAGTCTGCTAGCAGATGTTATTAATGGCATATGATTTATTGTGACATGAAATCTGATCTGAAACTCATGTTATTAGCTGAGCTTTTTATAAATTATAATTGCCAACTGCTGAAAATATGTAGAAAGACCACTGATAAACTAGCTTCATCTTCAGGGCCTAGAATATCTGCATTTGCTAAAAGTCCAGTATCTCTAGTCCTGTTGACAGGGGATAATACATCGGGATGCACAGATCAGGCTTGAGTTCAGACCTTCTCATGATTCTTTGAGAATGAGAAGCATCAGAGCTAGGAAAAGGAGATCGTAGAAAACAAGTATGTACTGTGGGACTTGAAAAAAACCCACAGACTTGGGTCCTTAGTATGACACTGCATAGATACTAAACAGATTAAGCATTCAAGAAAAAAGACCCCAACTCTGACTGCTAGATGTAAATATATACTTTTAATGTGAAAACAGTAAGAAGTAAGATAATTTTCAAACATTCAAACATCATTCTGTACAGCTCTAAGATGAGAACACAAACAGCATATTTTGGCATGTTAAGGTCTATGAAGATTTGCATCTACCCAAGATTTTCCAGGTCACCCACTAAACTTAAAAAAAAAAACCTAAAGAAACTCTATGGTTAGGCTCACAGTGACAAAACATTTGTGTTAACAATTATTTCTAGGCATCCCCTATATATTCCAAATAACATTGTATCTTACTTTCTTCTCCACATGTGTCTTTAAATGCTAATTAAAGTTTCTGAAATGTTGCTTTTACCCATCACAACTTACGTGCTAAATTACCTAAATAAGAAGAGACAAACATAAACATTGCATCATGAAGGTTATCTACTGAACGAATCAGATATTGAAAGATGGTAAATTTACACTAAATGTAATACATTTTTAATCTCCATAAAAGCTCTGTGATAATACTGAAAATTCAAGAAGCAAGACAAGAAACAGATGCAAAGTCTCATTCCTGACTTTTTTTTATGTATACAAAGTTGTTTAAAGATAAAAGCATTTATGCGTAAAATGGCATTCACTTGCCCTTACTTAGAGTATATATGGGAGAGACCGCTGTCAATGCACCAGTGTGTGTGTGAATGAAACATAAGGATCACCATCTCCAACTGTCTAAGAAGTGTTCGTCAGTGCCTAAAGGCAAAGTGAAAATTCAGGGAACCTCACAACCACAGTGCATCATCTTGTCCATGCTAGTCTTACAAGTCAAACATTGGACCCGTGAGAACAGCTTATTTACAATGCTTTTGATTTCAGTTGAAATACCAGATATGAAACAGTTACATTACAAGTGGTCTGGAAGCATATACTTAATATAAAATGAAGCAATTTCCTATCTTTTATAAGAATCAATATCTTAAAGGAAGTGTAAAACTTTACTCCTCACAGAACATACCTTAATAACATAGAAAAACATTTTTATATTCATGTATTTTTAGATTCTTACCTACTGTTGAACTTCTCTGGATGTTTTTCTCTCATGATGTGGAATCTGTGGGCAATTGAAGCATCCTAACAGGAAAAAAAAACCACCATAAATCTATTGTGACAGGAAAACTGCAAAACAGAAGACCAAAACTGTAAACAAGGTGTTTTGTGAACTGTCATTTTCAACAAGAGGAATAGTCTTATCAGTTAGTTGATTAGTTACTTGATATGCATACAAGTTGATATTTGCATAAGGCCATTCAATAACTTTCTCTAAAATTTGGTGGAAAATTGGAATAAATGTCAGGAGATTCCCCATTTGCTACACATCAGGGTGTGAAATCATGTAGGGGTAAAAATCGTTTAATATAAAAAACAGATTTCTTATTTGAAATAAATGTTATCAAAACTCTTTAAAATTAAGTAAATTATGCCATTAACATAATAAATAACCTGTATGTGAAATGAAATAGCTGTATGAAACACTTATATGTCTGTAACATTTAAATGAGAATCAAATCATTGTGGGAGTTGTTGAATATAGAATATTTGGAAGTGATTTCAAAGCATTTTTTGTATCTCCCTTGCAGGTATGAAGTTAATGTTTCCTCAGTCCAGATTATGTAATATTTATTTCTCAT
Source organism: Corapipo altera (assembly GCF_003945725.1). NCBI lineage: Eukaryota > Metazoa > Chordata > Aves > Passeriformes > Pipridae > Corapipo > Corapipo altera. The sequence goes on from NW_020884880.1 coordinate 7,140,494, forward strand.
ACTAATCATTAAAACTTTACAAAATGGAAATTGATTTTTCCTCTTTTAATGTATGTATTAAATGAGGTGAGAGTATGAAATCTACCAACTCATGAGTCTTGCAAAGGATAGTAAACAGAGTAATCCATTTAGATCATGTCTTGATATTATATCTTAAAATTCTGGATATATAAGAAGAGTTAGTTCAGTTAGTAGGAAATTAAAATGAATTTCAGTTTCTATGTAAATAGCATTTGAGAAAAACTACAAACAAAACTGTTACTATAACCAACTATCACCTACAGGAACCTCCCCCCCCTTTTACAAACTTCAACAATTATGGAAATACAAAACCTAAGAATTAGAGAGAAATATTAAATTAATTATGAGTATATCTGGCAACATTTAAAACTATTTTAAAACAATGAGAATGAGAATTTGGAAGAAAAAATCGATATTAAATACTTAAATCATATATTAATAATTATTCCAAACATGATAAAAGTTTTGCTTAAAATAATTTTAATTTTAATTTTAATTTTAATTTTATTTAAACTAATAAATTTTAATCTAAATCACAAATAAGTGTGATTGACTCCATCAAAATATTCAATTTTATTCATGATCTTGTTATGTAGTTTCTAAAGATGTCCATAGTTTGTTGCCTTATGCACATCACAAAATTATTTATTTATTTTTCTATTATTTTTAAGAATTGAATTGTCATTCAACATTTTACTGTTCTACAAGGAAATCACAGTAAAATTCCCCAGTGACTGGACTGGTGTTAGTCATAAAATGCCTTATTGTTCTGTCCTGTCATCCAAACTGTCATCTGAAATTTTCAGTGCAGTATTCTCAAACTGCACTCATCATTATTTTAAATTTATTTTTTTGTGCAATTTTATAAGGCAAATATCCACAAGTATCCAGGTGATCCCACAGTTCTTGGAGACGGATGAAATAAAGCTGACAGTAAACCCTGAGACATCACACTTCTAAACAAAGCCTGCCAGCTGAACTAAAATAATAACTCTGTTAACTTTAGAAAGACCCATCATTCATACTTTATCCTACATTAGATGTGCCAGCATTAGAAAAGTATATTTTTTAGCCAGTTTTATATGAAAAAGAAATAAAAGGACTACTGTTGTATTTAACTGTTCATTTTCTACACGCTGAAGCAAAAGGCAGATCCAAGACAAAATGAATAAAGGAGTAGTAGCGTTTTTGACAGAAACTAGGAAACACTAATCAAGGACTAACTGTCTAATGAATGAAATGAAAAGGCTAATGTGCTTACTCATGCATAACAAATGCAAGGCACAAACAAGCTAGGGATCAATGCCCACTGCAGACGGCAAACAGGCACTTGTTTCCATGGAAGGTTGATTGGATCAAAATTTTCCCCTCCCTGAACATTTTCTGACTCCAAAATGAATCAACTAACTTAATGATCTGATAGGTAAAAAAAGTAATACACAAAGCTAATTCTGACAGGCACAACACAAGACAGGCACATACCAGACCAATTTCACAAAAAAAATTGCTGAAGAGCTACTTTTATTAATGGAAACTGTAAACCAGAATAGTAACTACACACAGATAAGCTCAAAAGGAGAGCTGCTAAGGCTTTCTTCAGTTTATACTGCCCAACTGTTCTTTCAAACCTTAAATCAAATTCAACGTAGAGAGTCCTTAGATTTCCTAGCCTAAGGACCTCTTCCTAACCATAACTTCCTGCTATAGGAAAATCTGAAACCAGCCCATGCTGGTTGTGCATTAGCAAAACAACCCTTTGCTTTAGGAGGAAAAAAGATAAGAGGAAAAAAAAAAAAGAAAACCAAGAAATGGAGTTTTCTGTTTTTCAAATGTCTGTATTCTTGTATATGTTATGACAGTAGCATATAGACTGGCATAAATGAATGAAAAATAATGGGAAGAATTGAAAGTAAGAGGAACTTGAGAATGGGTAGGAATGCAAGTACTGTCTCCCAAGAGCTGCTGGAACTACCAGATGCCACCCCCAAATCCTGAGGAACAACCATTAGAAATTTGCTGGCTGAGAAGAGAAGAGGGTCTTTCACTGTAAGCTGTTCTGGTTACATTAGAAACAGGATTAATTTTAGCATACTTCATTCAGCCATTTCCAATAGTGGCTTCTAGCCCAACCCGTTTAGAGCACACAACTGCTGATGGACCAATGGTGAATTCATTTCTTTTTTTCTGTCACAAACTATATTAAAATCACCTAATTAACTATACTGAGAAATGGAGCAATATTCATACGTATGGTGAATCAAATATTTGCATATTGTCGCCTTAATAGGCTGACCTTTCCTGGTACCCCATACTGTGGATGGCCACTAAAATATGAGAAATTATTTTTGCATTTTATTATAAAACCAATGCAAAAGGAGAAAATGCAGCATTCAGTAAAGCAAACTCACACAGTTCATCATATTACCTAGAAAAGTAACAAGTGAACAGGATTTTTTTAGAAAAGTCATATGACAGTCAGATATTGGTACATAACTAATATCACCTGTGAGAATTATTTATATTTTTTTAAATAAACTCATATGTATGGGGGCCTGAAATACAACTTTCCAGTATTACCATATCTGAATCTAAACATTTTCCATTTTTTAAAGCAACACACCATAAGTGCATGCAAACATGCTGAAAATTTGCAAAAACTTTATTATTAATAATAATAATCTGAGGAGACATAATGTTGTTGTCAAGCCTGTTGCAAGATGAAAGGAGAAGGAAAATCTTATGGCACCACTCTAATACGAAATTATTTGCTTTCACTTCATCCATACTTCAGTCACAGAGCTCATTTTATATCTAAAGTATTTTAATATTTTTCCAAAGCATCCAGACCAAAGCATCCAAGAATTGAGATTTTTTTCAGGAACACTTTTGCATCCAAATCAATGCTAGACACAAAGTAATGCTGAATACAGAGCACTTATGGCAGAACCAAGGAACTAATTTGACTATTTTTTGTTTCTAAGACTATTATATGAATATTTGAGTTGTACACTACTATTCTAAAATACTGCATTTCTTTTTCAGATATACAATATTTTCAGTCATTAACATGTTAAATAACAATAGCCTAGACGATAATTTCTGTTAACTTTAACTTCATAGAAACAATCTAATCTGAAAAAAACTACCACGCCGTGTGCTCTTTTGTATGCCTCCCTCATTTATATGGTTTCCACTCACTACTGCAGCATTTTAAAAGTAGAGATGAAACAATGGGTACTTGAAGAACAGAAAATGCAGTTTATCTGAGTTTAAATTCTACAAAATTGTACACATACTCTTAAAAATTGTATCCCTACATTGGACAAATATTCAACCTGGATGCACATCTGATGAACATGCACACAAAACCACATATATGCACCCTTACATTTGAACTTGTTCAGTGCCTGAAGTAGCTGGACTATCCTTATATCTCACTCAGGTTTGTTTTAAATCCTGACAGTGAAGATAAGATAGAGAACAGACAGAGCATATCTGAATCTACTCCTAGGAAATGGAAAAAATATTTTAATTGAACTAGGACATTTCTCAAAGTGACCTGCCAAGAAGAAAAGAAGCTTAAGTTGCTACACCTCTTTAATACCTTATGATTGACTTACACACATATATATTCATCTTTTTAATGGGTATTAGCATTACCGGAAAGCAATCTGAAGCAGTCTTTTCAGAGGAGTAACCTTATACATTGTGAATAACCTTATAGAAAGATTAATGCATTTAATATATGTCTATCTATAAGCTTGCTGTGATTAAAATTTCCATTAAATAATAATTTTTATGCTGGTGAACAAACAAATGACCAGTGTGCATCTTCTTTGGATATAAATGATCTGATTATTTTTTTTTCTAAGATGCTTCTTTAATTAAGGCTTAATGGATCCACAAGGCTGGGAAGCTTAAGGGATAACTCAGCAACCTGCAATCTTTGGATCAGAATGCAAATCTAACCTGAACAACCAGTTAACTCACATCAGTTATTAATGTGAAATAGTACAGATGTAAAAAAAAAAAAAAATCACTGAAAATAGATTAAGAAAGTTCACTGTAGTGGCTTAAAAGTTATTTTCTAGATAAACAAACATTCTTATGATTATGCCTTCTACTTTCTGAAAATATACAAAAAACCCACAAAAAACATGGATACATCCTTTGTTTTAGTATTCCCCCCCATAATAACAATCTCAGATAAACAAATCATATTGAACCATTGATTAACCAAGTATAAAAAAAGGTAGCAAAGAAGCTTCAGATCCTGACTTGTTTGAATCCAGCTGTCACTTCACATTTGACTCCCATGTTTTTTATTAAATTACATGAATTAACCTGAGAGAGGAAGAGATTTAAAAAAAATTAATTCATTGATACATTAGTTTTTGGTGAAACGCTAGTTACTATAGTTGTCTTAGTTTCTACTGATATTCTGAGCCAGTATATCTGAGAAAGGTGATAGTTTGAGAACATCAGAGCAAGAAGATTTCAAGTGCTTTTTCAAACAGCTTTACTAAAAGATAATGACCATTCACTATCTTACAAAAAAATCTAAGAACAAAAATTTGAAAAATTTGTGTTCCTGTCTTTCCAAGAAAAACACAGAAACTGTCAAGATAATGCTATTTATTTTGTCAGTGATATTCTTGACAGTCAGCTCTCTGACGGTCATGATCAAATATATTTCAGAGGTACATGTATTACTAAGTCAAGTGAGAATTTATATTTTAAATACTCATTTAAATAGATAATATCTCAAAACCCAGGATGAAACATCAGTAACCACAGTATTTATAAATGATAGACAAAAGACCAGAGGATGGTATATCTGGAAATGGTAACATAAAATTGGAACAAGCCTTCAAATGTAAGCATATTTCGTCTCCCTTTTCATTTGAAGTCTGATCTACGTTAAGTTTCTGACACTGTTACTGCACAATTTGATTTGGAATTGTTTCACACAGACACAAAGTGGAATCCATTTTGCAGGAAAAGATATTTTTGTTGAAAAAACCACCAAGTTGTTCTGCCTGTGTATAACTCTGTAACATGTGGACATATACACAAATTGACTCACCGGTATTTACTATCAGTCAGTTCATACAGCGTGACCACAGGTCCCACTGTGTAAAGACCAGTACAGGGACCAGTCCTATAAGACAAGCCTTTGTACCAGTATCTCAAGGACTTTATTTGAGAAGCAATTTTGGGGTTTAGAAATTGACATTACATTTCTATGTATCTATATTTTTAAGTTATTAATCAAATGCAATGACCATCAAAGAAGACTGGGAGGTAAGACAGTTAGGCTATTATCAGACCAGATGTGTCATGTGCCCCATGACTCAATGCAGTACACAGGACATTTACCCTGTAAGATGATCTCTGCTGAGGATACACTGCGTTAATGAGCACATCTTCCTTTCTTTATATTTGGTCACCCTAAATTTACTGTAACTAGAGAAGGGTTTTTCTAGGTCCATACTGAGTGTTTATGTAGTCACTAAAAAGAGGAGAAGAAAAGCGATCACATGGCAATTAGCCAACATAGTCATATAGACAGCTCATTAAATATCTTGCATATTAAAATGATCTCTGTGGTAAACCTTCAGTAGCATTTCTGATAACTCCTGATTAAGAATTATGTTGAAATTTTCCAAATCATCCTGCACAATGAGTTTGACCATAACACAATCAAGGACACAACTCAGGCTGAAAGTCAATATAAGCAATGCAATTGCATTGTTGCTTTAGCTATTCTTCAGAAACACACAGAAATGGCTCACAGGCACGTTCAGTAAAAAGCACAGAAACAAAGTTTACCTTAGAAGTCTATCTGGTTTGAAATGAATGCCTAGACTTTCATGCCAGCACTTTTGCAGTTTTTAAAAGAGTAAAGTGAGTAATTTGCTCAATTACTAAGCTTTTTTTTTTTGGTTAAATACTAATAAGTGCCATTTCATTAAAACTTAAAAAGACAAACTTGGGATAAGGAATAATTGCTTGTGTACTGTCTTGAAAAATTATACTCAACTTAATATATGGTTCAAACACTCTCCTAATAAAGAAATCACAACACCTCAAAAAAAAGAAAAAAAAAATCCCAAACCAACACAAACCTGTTGAGTATTTTCATTTTGAACACTGCTTAAGTTTTCATTAGAGTACTATTCTTAGGGGATTAATTCAGGCCCTTAATTTAGGTGCCTGAACTGCTAGGATGTTCTCTCTATCCTCCCAGTATACTTAAAAGTAAGAGGAAAGCTCTTTGGAAAGGCTCTTCCAAAGGCATGTTGACAAGTTTCTGCTCTGAATTGCCATTTCGAAATCTTTTGTTATTAATCATACAAGAAACTGAGCACACCTAACTTCTTAAGTTTATGAAGTTATGCCTGAAATGCAACAGTTTGAGCAATCCTTTGAAATGTTCACTGGGGTCCAAGCCAAATCTTGTATTATCACCCATTTTATATGCTCATTTACTTGATAGGGATCAAATAATAAATATTCACCTGACTGCTCCTTTGCAACTTCCCATAACTTGTTAGTCAAAACCTTGGCAACAGAGTCTTATAATTTTAATACATATTTATGTTATTCATTTGTTTCCATAGCAGACATTTATTTTTATAAGAAATATGCAAACCACTGAAACACCTCTCATTGATTTACACTCTGAAAGAATATTTTTCTCTTAATTGAAAAAGGTCACTGTTTTCCTCATTCATTATGTTTTCTATTTGAAATTTAAATTTTTGCATTACAATATTATTTATTATCTTCCCTATTGGACAAACTAATATTAATTTATAAAAAACCCCAACATAGTCATAAATTAGGGCTAGATGCTGGATTATTTAGCTACAGATGTTATCTCTTTTCACTGATTTACGACAAACTTTTTAAGATCCTCTCCCTTACGTTTTTCACACAGCCTTTTTGTTCCTTCTCGTAGGCCCAGAAGGATCTTTCTTGACTTTTGCTCAATATCTGCATTTGTTCCCATGTTGCATCAATCAAAATATTTTCTGAATCCTTCTACTTTATTTTCTTGTCAAGGTGTATAAGGCTTCTAATTCCCACTTCTGTGGAGGTTCCATCAAACTTACTCCCTCCTTTATCCTCAACCCATGTAGGCACCTCCTTGTACCAGTAAGCATTTGAGACCTTAAGGGTCTGTCAAAGTATGACACGGCTGTGGGAAGGCAACAACAGCAAGTGGAGAGCATGCTTATAGGCCTTAGGCATGGGAAAAGAGTGAGAGATGTCTGAGTCTTTTCAGGTGTTAAAGAATATTAAATACTTGTACAGACTATGAGGGCTTCCAAGTCCTGAAGAAGAGGTGGAAGAGTCTAACGCAAGTACCCACACATGTCCTGGTTCTCCACAGTGCTTACAGCTAATGCAAAAGAGCCAGACTGCCTTACAGCAGGGTGAGGTCATAGGGAAAATGGTAGAAAAGTTTTGTATCAAACTGAGCCAAACCTATTTAACAGCAAGTTTGAAAATGACTGGGCAACTAAGAAGCCTCCAAGAACCCACTAGATTCATGTGAGATACTCGTGCCAAGTTTACTCCCATCCGAGTGGTTTCTCTGAGTATCTGAAAGGGTAGTACAGAAATAAAATGAAATTAACAATGTTCATTGCAGTATTAGATTGAAGAGATTACACCCTAGCAGATCACCTTGATTGTACACTGTTTTTACTTTAAGTTACTCAAATTTGTAACTTACAAGGTGAATGAATACTTTTCTTCATACGCAGTGTAAATGGTCAGACTCCTTTCTGGAGTGCAAAACTCAGTCGTGTATTACATAGCAATGACCAATATTTCCATGAAAATAAGGATTATTATTCTCTGAAATATGTCTGCTAGCCAAATAATATAATTAGTTCATATAAACAGTGTTTGATACGAGTTTTTGTCAAGTTAAATAAAGCCTAGGTTCTGCAGTAATGGGTATCTGATAAACAAAGTATACTAAAAAATCGAACTAGACGCCATCTTACTGAGCATTTAGGGGCTGAAAAAGATTTTCTCTATGAATAATAGGATCCTGTATTAAAAAGCAACTAACATAAAACATGCTATGGCTTAGAGAACGAAAAGTCTTTTCTGGACTTAATATTTGGATATATGGAAAAGTGTTAAAATATGTCCAAATACGAACATGTGTAGTCAAATTTTACAAAATTAATTCACATATATTTTCCTCTCAAAGCAAATCCAGCTTCTTCTATAGCTGCTTTGAATAAATAATTTAGATATGTAAAATATTTTGCAGTGTTGATTTACCCAGCATGCAACATATAGGGGTCATGCAGTATCTATTTTTGTAGACTCTGGACATCAAAAAGCTTTGAGGTTAGACATATTTATTTATTCCACATTGAGGTTCTGTTATGTGATATAAAGGGGATAACTCACAGGTTATTATCAAAATATTGATACATAGGGACAAAAAAAATTAGGTTTTTTTGTACTGAAGACAGTAATAATTAAGAACTGGAAACTTTTTTTTACAAAATCAACATGCACATAAAAATGGTTTCAGCTGAAATGGGAAAAACACCCAGCAATCTCAGAAACTACCAATTCTATATTTCACTATTGGTTTATGCAATATTGTTTCACTATTAAGCAATTTCACAGCAAAATAAAAAATGCAGTTGTTGATGTGGTCAGAAACCCTGGAAACAGCATTAAACCCCTTTGTTATGATTTAACATGCACAGAATTTTGAACTCGAGAAATAAAAATGTCCAAATTGCTTTAGAAGTGCTGAATTGATCCTTCAGAGAGGGTCAAAGAAATGCTTTTGCTGCCTTTCCACATCCCAAGGATCCAAATTCGCAGAATATTAGTGAAAAAGTCTAGGGAAGTGTAGTGGAACTGAGTAAATCCTTAAATTTTCTAGTAAAAAAATTCCCCCTCCCAAGAGTGCACTTGCATAATGCTTTTTGCCTAACCATCTGGACAGATTCAGTGCGTCATGGTTGTTTAGCAACTTACAGCTTTCATGGTAGCTTTGAATATATTATGCCAGTATCCTCTTCTCAGTCTCAAATTGTTTGGGAGGATTCTATATCTGCATAAAAACTGCTTGTCCCATTTACACAGGATTTCCAACACACATGAGGTTTTCTAGAAGGCGAAGTTGTTTATATTAAATAGTAGCATACAATTCTGCAAATTAATTATCTAGTTTACAAAGTTACTCTCCAATTGATCAAACTAAGGGTGCAGCCAGCTGCAGTGCAGAGGCAGGAAAAGCTGAGCTCAGGAGACAAGCAAAGCACATGGTCAAAGTTAGGTCCATGAATTTTTGCTGCAAACAACATGAACAGGACAGTTTCTCTGAACTCCAGGCCAGACAATGATGTTATAAACATATTTTACAGATGGAGAACCCCATTGTTTTTTGATAACAATAAATCAATTTGCTTCATGAGAGAGATCTAAAGAATCTTTGGTCTAAATGAAAGCATAGTCAAATCACCCTTCAACTTTTTACCTTAAAAACCAACAATGCAGCAGGCTGAAAGCTGCTCCTAGATTTTTATAAATTTGCAAATCAAAGAGCACCTGTTTGTAAAGTGCTGCTTTGCTCAACTACTTAAATAATGTAATCAATACTAAATGACAAGCTAGAATTCCAAAATTTGCTGCACAGTAAGCAGACACTTGTCTTGCTGATGTTTGTAATAAGTAATCCTTATAATGATAGCCAAGACAAATGCTGTTAATATTAACTGTTACTCAAGAAAAAATAGCATATCCATATGACATCAGAAATAATTTCAGAGTAAGATTACCTTAATGGTTGCAACTATTTTGTATAATGCTAGCATTAATAAGGGTAATGTAAATCGGTTAAATCCTGCTTTTACCTACAAAACCTACAAAAACATATGCAATTTAAAGGTCAGTGCGAGGAAAGGTTTCCAAACTTTTAGAAAAACTTGAAATCAGGATTAATCTTTTAGTTTCAATTATGTACACTGTATTCAAAGCTATTTCCTAGCCAGAAGAAATATACTATTGAGACACTGTTTTAAGGACAACAGAGGTAACAGACATTTCCTTCCAACAAAATGAAAGTTGCCGTCCAAGTGGCCATGACTTTCCAAATAAATCATCTATGTCAACATTCCCCAAAGGGGCATTTCATAATGCCCTTCACGTATACATTATCTGTGACAAAAATACTGTTTCTGGAATAAAAGCATTTTTCTCCCTTAGTTTTCTTTCAGTAAGAATTCTTACACTGTTCAAAATTACTAAAGTATCATCTACAACAATTTCAGTGTTATTGCACAAATTGTAAATTATGCTTTCAGAGTTATGGAAGGAATTTTTAAAAGTCTTCCATTTTTATAGTCCTTTGAAAGAACAATGACTTCTATAAAAAACCATGATAACAATTTCAGTGTTTAAAATCTACACAAAGTCATTCAAACAAATGTTATGACATTTAAGATAATGAAACCCTTCATTTATGCCAATGTGTCCTACTTCACATATAAGGAGTCAGAACAGATGTCCAAATATTGTAATGCCAGAGGAAAGTTAGGGCATATCTTGATTAATACTCTCAGAGCAGTCCACGGTGTGTCTTTAAAACTGGCATGAGTTACTTCAAAATATCTATTCAAAATCCATTCTAGGAAACATAGCTAGACAAAGTGTTCCCAAGACAAAAGGAAAACAATAAAGCTTTGTATAACCCTTTTAGCAATGTAAGCTGCATATTATCGACAGACCATTCATTGCAATCAACAAATGATTAATTGCAAATTTGTTGCTAAATTGACCATGAAAAAGACAAGCTTCAGGGTACTGTTAAAGAGGAAAAACTTCTGTTAAAAATGATTGGAGACTTTTTGTAGTGAATTAATTCTAATCGATACTCTTGTTGACTACACAGTGGAATAATTACTTCCTTAAATAGCATATGTACCCATTATTGTAGACATCCAAATTAATATTTAACCTAACGTCTTGCTTTTTTTCTCATTTTTAAACAGTATTTTTCTAATTTCACCTTTAAGACCAACAGTCTACTATCAACCAATTTTTTACAATGCCTGTTATCAATCATAACATAAACAAAAGGAGGCATAACATAAACAAAAGTTATGAAATACCAAAGTAATGATGTTTATTTAGACTATTTACATGAAAGTATTCTTTTTAATTACTATTGGCATGGATGAAACATTAGATGTCTTTAAGCATATATACCTTACAAACTTCTGAACAACTGTGGAATCATTTAGTTTTGTGCAAAGGTGTGATTTTAGAGTTTCCTGGTTGTGCCATTTTCCTCCTATTGTAGGAGCAGTCACATAAACTAAAACTTAACTTTTTAATGATAAAGAGAATTTCATTCCTGTGATGGTCAATGTACTACCGCAAAATATTACAGAAACATTTTGATGAGAGAATCTTGGATAGTTTATACTATGGCTTGTGGATTAGCTTTTTGGGGGGGAAGGGGGGGCAGGTCTTGGTTTTTTTTGGTGGTTGTTTTTGTTTGTTTGTTTGTTTTAGGATTTTTTTCCAGGCACTAGAAATCTTTCTTCTATTTCAGACTTATTCCTGTAGTGTATAATAAACATACAAACAAACAAGCAATAAACAATATATATATATAAATATGAATATATATACACCAAAGAAAAAAATTTAAAAATATTGAAGTTTCTCTGACTCCAAAGCAACTTATCCAGAAAGCACAAACAGACTAGCTAAGGATACAGCTCAGAACTGAAAGTCAAGCTGTTTTCTAAATGTCTAGTCATCACAAATTTTGGTCTCATTAAGTTTTCTGCTTTAAAGATCTCTGGCATATTGGTTTTTTTGAGGCACTTAGATGACATAAAGAATCTACAACACCTAGCTTTCAGCCAAAGAGCAGAACAGAAACCCCAGAACTATACCCAAACCTCTCACAACAAAGATGAACAGTGTCCTGGGCTCAATCAGCAAGAGTGTATCTACCATGCACAGGGCAGTGATCCTTCTCCTCTGCTCAGCACCTCTGATACCACACTGGGAGCACTGTTCGGTCTTGGGCTTCCCATTACTTGAAAGATATGGACAGACCATGTCCACAAGTATTTGAAGGAAAGGTGTCAAGAGGGTGGAGTCAGGCTCTTGGTGGTGCCAAGCAATACAGCAAGAGGGAATGGGCAGGAACTGGTGCACAGGAAGTGCCACCTGAACATGAAGAACTTATTAACTGTGCAGGAACAGATTGCCCAGAGAGGTTGTGGAGTCTCCCTCACTGTAGATATTCAAGAACTGCCGGGACAGGACATAATTCTGTGCAATGTGCTCCAGGATGACCCTGCTTGAGCAGGGAGGTTGGACCAGATGACCCACTGTGGTCCCATCCAACCTTACTCATTCAGTCATTTTGTAATACCATAATATATTTAGCAGAGGGACAGTAGGCTGCTCAGGGTCTGAAGCACATGCCACTTGAGCAGAGTCTGAAGCAACTTGTTTGGCCTCACAGAAAACTGGTAACAGGTGACTTTATTGCTGTCTACAGCTACCAGATGCAGAAAAGACTGATGGACTCTTGCCAGAGGTGCACAATGATAGATGAAAGGCAACAAGACAGAAGTGAAACACTGCCCAGACAGGTTGTGAAATCTCCATTTTTGGAGGTGTTCAAGATTCAATTAGAGAAGTCCCTAATGAAAGTGATTTGATCAGACTTGTTACAAATGTGACCTTCATCTAGAGGATCTTTAGAGAATCCTTCTAAACTGAAATATTCTCTGAGAGCCAGAGGTCCCTGTTGAACAGTTCTTACCAAATGTCCCTGTCATGAATTTCACAGTCCCTTGATTCAACACACTGCAAGCATCTTTGGAGTTCTGCAGTTTATTTACATGCTGTATAGAGAAATGCTTTCTTTTGTTTATCTTGAAGCTGGAATCTAGTAGCTTCATTTGCTGCCTTTCAGTTTTTATATTGGAAGAAACAGTAAACATAAATTTACCACCCACCATCTACTTCTAACTCATGTTTACACAGACCCCATTATCTTTGCCGTGTTTTCTATACCACTGAATTTTAGCCCACATAACTGTTCTGACGGAAGCTATTCCATATCTTCGATCATTCCTCTTGACTTTCATTAAGTCTACTTCAATTTTGACAAGATTTGTGAGGAACAAAATTGTACACATTAATTTAACAAGTAGACACAGCTCAAGCATGATAGTATTTTTCCTCTATCTTTTTTTTTCCTAATAAGAGAACAGCGCTGCTGTTGCAACCTTTTATACAATAAGCTAGTCTGAAACAGTCACCCAGGAAAGAGAAGGCCCAGTTTCAGTAATATGCTCTGATATTTATCGGTGAAACACATTTTCATAGTTTTCATATCAACATAGTTTTCATAGCATATCAACAGCCTAATTTTTTTCCTTTATTTTTACAGGGAAAGTCATAGTCTTCTGAAGAATGGATAAAAGAATCATTGAGAAGGAATACAGAAGAAAAGATGAGAACAAGAAAGCAGGTATGACTGCACACATATATGGTGCAGGTGCATGCAAGGAACAGAGCCAACTGAATAAGAGATTAATGAAATAAATCATTCAGAAAGTCCTTCCTGTGTTCTGGTCCATTTTATGTGGACTACTTTTATAGTACATGGAAAAAGAACTCAAATATGAAGTAGCAATAACATTTCTTGACTAACAAGATGAGTCTTTACTCATTCTGGTTCTGCAGGAATATTTTCCCTAAGTTTCAAGTATATAATTATATCTTCTTCATTTGCTTGAATATAATAGATCCATTAATAAAATTTTACTTTAGACATAATAGGAAGATAGTTCCTGGGACCACTCAGAACAGAATAGAACAGAACAGTCAGAAGTCACCTACAGTGGTCACCTAGTCCAACTGCCTGACCCCTGCAGGGCTGACAAAAAGTTTAAGCATATTATTGCGGGATTTGTCCAAATGCCTCTTAAACACTGACAGGCACGGGGACTTAATCACCTATCTATCTAGGAAGCCTATTCCAGGGTTTGACTGCTCTTTCCTTAAACAAACGTTTCCTAATGTTCAGTTTAATGCTCCTGTGATTCAGCTTTGCACCATTTCCATGCATCCTATCATGGGATACCAGGGAGATCAGCACCTCCCTTTCCACTTCCCCTCCCTCAAGAAGCTGTAGAGAGGAATGAGGTCGCTCCTCAATCCCTTTTTCTCAAACTAAGACAAACCCAGTGTCCTTAGCTGATCCTCACAGGACATACTTCCCAGCCCTTCCAGTTCTATTGCCCTTCTCTGGATGCATGCAAGTACCCAAACGTCCTTCTTAAACTGTAGGGCCCAGAACTGCACACAGTACTCAACTGAGTCTGCACCAATCTAAAAGTAGTTCTGTAGTTTCATAGGTCTTCCTTCATGACCTGTTTGTAAATTACAATTTTCTCCTCTTGCATTTTTTTTCTTTTTTTTTCCGAGAAGATTATTGTGTGCTGTATGTACAAATCAGTGATAAGGCTTCTGTATTCACCATTCACACTCTGTACTATTCTATGTTTTAAAAATATCCACAGCCAGGTAGAATCACTCCTCAGGGATATTGTCTCTAGCAGTTAAATACTATTCATTACAACAGTTATTGGGTGTTTTTCACAAACCTGTATTGTCAAAGAGCAGAAGGTTTTTTTCCCTGTTAACAAGAAGAGAAACTAATAATTTGGTCTCAAAACATTAATACAAAAGACAATAAATTTTTTTTTTAACTAAGAAATGAGGAGTTAGGGTTTTGTTTATAGCCAAAAGTGCAAATGTTCTGTTTAGTTTACATTACAGAGATATAAACAGCTATAGCATGGCACAAAAGATCCTCAGCATCCATTTGACAAAGTAGCCTCCACTTGATATAATAAAGCTTTTAAACTTTGCCTTTAAAATATATCTTCATAAAGACCCTCATTTGTAGGTTATTTTTTTGTTTGTTTGTTTTTAATAGGAGTAATTTGTAATTCTGATACGTAAACCAAAAAACTGACATGCTATGTGAATTCAGTAGCCTCTTTCGATTCCAGCTGGCTTGGCTGTATGCCTTTCTAATGGTAATGAAGTCACACAGCTGCTAGGACAATCAGCTGGAGTTCAGATCATCACTAGCAAAATGGATATCCACTGATTGGCTTCTTATCAGGACTCATTAAAGTTCAGTGTTAACAAACTGTAGGGTTACATAGGTTTACATGGTTACAGCAAAGTGCCTTTTAAAAATGAACTTGTTGGAGCTGAAAAAAATGTCTCCTTTTTCTGCCTATAAATGTTACTTTGTGCTGGTCAACTTGAGAAATGTTCAACTCTACTCCCAGTGAAGTGAAAGGAAAATTCCCATTCATTTGCAGGGAAGTAAAACAAATCAGTTCCCAATGTTTCAGGGATTTTTGAAGAATACTGCTATTCAAATTACTTCAGAATGCCTCAGCTAAAGGGTCACTCAGCATTCAGCTATGTCCAATTTTCAACTTAGAATGCAGTGCACACTAGACCTGTGAGAGTTTACCAGTTTTTCCTTTGCCCATCTAATTGCTAGCATGTTTATGCCACATAAAACAGTGAAGTTTCACCATTCCCACAAAAAGGCAATTTTCTGCTATGAAAATACAAGTAGATGTAAATTATTGCTTTTTAGCCTCACGGTACTAATGCAGTACACAGGTATGTCCTGCCAGTTCTGTAGTTTATTCTGAGATCATAGTGTAGACTGAGGAGGAGGGGTGGGGAGGATGGCTGTACCACCACAAAGCTTTAGTGTGAACACAACAGATTTCAGTATTAACCATCTTTCCTACAGATAAGTGGAAAAGTACAAAATGTGTCAATTCTCACAAAATCATTACTACTATCTTTTTAAGCTCAATATTGTTTGTCATCTGTTTTTATTGAACAAAATTTGAATTATTAACCCTTATTAGAACACGGAATGTGTAATGCTGCTTGCTTGATGTACTAAAATGGGATAAAAGGTTGTGTCAGTCTAGTGTGAAGGCACAGTGACAGACCTTCTAAAGCATTCTCTACATTCTTCAAAACTGACACAGTCCTTAGACAAAATTTGAGCTGTTATGAGTAGTGGAAACAAATGGTTTAAAACATCGGAACGACTATCGATTGTTCTACTATGTGAAAATTTCACTGAGAAATAACAACTTAGCCTCTTTTAAATTAATGAGAAATTTTTTTTACAGATATTCAGCTGGTTGGGGTTCTGGTCCTCAGCTTTATGAGTCACCTCACAACACAGGAGCTGCACAATATAAAATTTGTAATTAACTTAAAAGTAAAAATGTGTTCTTTTATATAAGTACTTTATCTTATCTTTATAGTGATTTGTGAAAACAAGAAAATACCTACCCAAATTACAAGCAGACTACATCCTGCACTGCAAACAGATCTGACTTTTGATCTCTTTGCTTTCCTTTTTAAGGTTTACCCAGCTATTTCCCATTGGGTTTCCTCTAGGAATCAAAACCTAGTCAGTATTACTTATGTGGAACTCAGATGAAGGGCTTTGGCAACACTTCCAGATTATAATCAGCAAAATATCATATCTCCCACTAGCAAATATATGGAAACTCACCCACATAAATGATATCATCCTGATTCAACTAAGCATGCTCAAAGTGAGCAGTGACATTCATGCACAGGGAGAAGTCCACAGAAAGAAAATAACAATACTCCTACACTTAATTATACTCAAAGACAAAAAGGCAAATAATTGCTTTACACTTGCACATACTTTGAATTCTGCATTGTAACTCTTGCAAGTAACAAAAATATTACTTTAGTTTTGATTTTAAAACTATTTTAGTGGCTATGAAACCTGGCAAGATGACAGCATTTTCTACATAAAGTCCTATATTTATCCACTGAGCTTAGGTTTCCTTGCCAATATCCTTTGGCTTTTACCTACGGGAGCTGCTTCTGCTGGCAAGCAATAAGTCCACTTCCATGGTTCACAGTCGAGGCTGTCAACAAATGTGCCAATTGTATGACATGGATATCTATTCAATAGAGAAGACTCAGCAGAATTATTCTATAGGTTGTATAAATGTCACTTGGTGATGACTTTTGGTTACGGTATACCTCAGCTGAATTTCATTCTGTAACCTGTTACTCCTCTCAGGAACTTATTCCAGAAACCAATTAATCAACCAACCACAAGTAGCAACTGTCAGTTGACTTGACTTTGTCCACTAGTAAGCACACACTGTAATCTATAATTTACAGCTCTACACTAATATCAGTGCAGATATTCCTATTAACTTTCGTGAGCTTTTCATTAGCTTTTACCATCTTGTAATGAATGATTATTTTTCAGATGGAAAATAAGGAGAAACACCTTCAACTCAAATGACATGTATTTTGTCTTCCCCTCTTAAGATTTAGAAAGGCAGCTGCAGTAGTAAAAGAGAGTTAGGATGATGACATGATCTTTTTCTATGTCCAATCACTGCAGTATACAGGTATGTCCACAGGATATAACAAAGTGTTAAAGTGGTGTCCAAAAGAGAGAGTCTTTGTACAAAATAGGAACCACTTGCAGTGTTTTGCAGTGTAACCATCTAGAGCAATTGCTCTTGGCACAGGTCTAACCAATTTGTGAGCAGGCAAAATGCCATCTGAACAGATGGCATGAGGTACAGAGCCAAATAGCCATGTATGTTCATCGGCTGTGGGTAGCAATGGCATGATTCCCAGCCATGAAGGTCTAAACAGTTGTCCATCCTGATCTTAAAAGCTCATGTTTATAGAGAATTGTCATCAATAATCCAGCTTTGTACTAAATTATAATTGAAATAAAAAATGTTCCTGGAGATGAAAATCACAGATAGTTGAGTTTCAGAAAAATTCCCATGTTCATTTCTTTGTTACTTCATTTACCAACTTAAAAAAAAAAAAAAAAAGCACAGTGATGAAAAAAAGTCCCAGTATCCCAGACCCATTCTGCTTGTTGCTTGCTGGTGTGGTAATACTGTGCAGCCAAAGATTTTATCTGACCTGTGCTGCAAAACTGCACACAGATTATATTAACAAACTCCTCTTTCTTCTTGTTCCCAGATTACAAAAATGTTCCTCTACTACGGAGGTTCACAGGAATTACTCAAAGCATTATGAACACACCCATGGCTAGGTACAATCAACTGGAACTTTGTTTTATCTGTTCATAATCAGGGAACTAAAAAACAGCTCTAATTCAACTTTGCCTGGCATTTTTACAGTGTGCCTCAGCTACATCTGAGGATCCAAAGCAATGATTTTGCCAAAGCAAATTTTGCTTAAATTCTTCAGTACTCTAGTGCCACTAATAATTATTAACCAGCTATTTTTTCCAACAGAATTAATAGTTTTCTGCTTACAGACTGCACAAGATAGATTAGGATATCTTTGTTCTTATTAGTTACTTGAAAGATTTTCCATGTCATTTCAGTGATTGGTTCTTATCCTTATTTCTCCACAGATTTTCATTATGTATGTTTAGCAGCTAGCACTCAGTTGGTTTGTTGACTGTACACAAAGGTTACAATGACAATGTTTTTGTCCTGTGTTTGGATGAACAGAAATTCTACAATCAGAATTCTGATACAAACATCTGTAACTTCAAGTTCCAGATGAAAACTTGGACGTAAATACATTGTTTTTCTTAAAAATGCTCCCTGCTAGTAAACGTACATCTATGCAACAAAAGCATTACTTTACTATTTTACTTATCATTTTTATCTTTCTGAATGTTGGGGGAAAAAACCACAAAAGACAGGCATCATTCTGTAAACAGAAATGACTATCAGAAAACAAAATAAAATAAAACGGGCTCATTATTTTTTAAAATCAATCTTATGATACTTACTAAACTTTATTTTCAAGCAACAGTACTGGATTCTATACTAACACCTATCCAATGGTCCAAGATCTTTTTGTTCACATACCATATAGTAGTATCAATTTTCAGAGAAAATGTTCCCAGCTTGAATTTAAATAGTTTTACTAAATGATCTGTCCCTACAAATTCACCAGTATAAATAAGTCAACTTTTTGTGGATAACTTGGGCTGATTCAATAGTGTACCTACCACTGTTCAATAGAATGTACAAAAGACAATCAACTATAGTCTTTTAAGACATGTCTTGATGGATGCCTTTTGCATACGCCAAATAATCTGGGAAGCAAGAAGACAAATTTGGTGCCCTTGAACTGAAACAAGATCAACAACAAAAAGTCTACTAAAGATTTCAATAAGTTCAGGAAATGACCTGTAAACATATTACAGATTCTAGATTACAAAGATTTATATATAAAGAATCACAGAGAATTGTAGGAATATTTGTGGTGTGAAAGTTGCGCTAGCTTTAGCAGTTGCCTATTGTTTGACTTGTGCAAGGAACTGACCAAAAAAGAGCAGTTTGCTTGAAATAGAAAACAAAATTTAGGGTGAAAAAAAGAAGCATGTAATTCCAAACAAAACTGTAATTGTCAAGAACCTGCTAAATTAGATTTTACTTTGCTTTTGCAGTATGTCTTGAACATATTGAACACTTCAACCTTACAGAGAGAACCCGTCAAATCTTAAAAGGATTCATCAGTACAACTATACACAAAATAAGCTAGTGGAGATGAAGTTTACATAAGTAAAACATATTTTTGTCCACAGAGCTAAAAGTTTCAAGTAGTTTTTAGTAAACGATAAATGTACAGCTGGTTAACACTATACCTTGAAGAATAAGTTCGGCTCAGTAAGTGGCATCAGAAACACAAATATTGCCTGGATGGTTAAACTGATCAGGCACACAAAGGAGAATAAATTAAGTATACATGCAGATAACAGAGATGTTGCACGTTGAGCAGAGGGATAAATATTTGGTGATGGCATCCATCTGTCCCCTATAATACCTACCATAGCTGCAAAAGTAAAAGCCTTTCACATTTCCTGTTTGTATAGGGCAGCTGTAACAACAGCAGATAGTGTAAATGGTTCAGGAATCCAAAAGAAGGCACATTTCTCCTAAACATGCCCTATTTAGACCTGAAACTCATGATGAATTTGACATTACGAGATGAAAATGCACTGTTGGTCCTATGTAGGAGGATAGTGAAAAAACAGATTAATGAATGACAACTATCTTTTCAAGCTCACCAAGGAAGACCTGTGAACAGCACTGATTAAAATGGGAAAGAGAAAAGTTCAGAATGAGAACCCACAAGAAGCCTCCAAATGACAGCTACTTATATCTGAAGACCAAAAATTTAGGACAAAAAGCTAGGA
Source organism: Corapipo altera (assembly GCF_003945725.1). Classification (NCBI taxonomy): domain Eukaryota; kingdom Metazoa; phylum Chordata; class Aves; order Passeriformes; family Pipridae; genus Corapipo; species Corapipo altera. The sequence goes on from NW_020884880.1 coordinate 7,160,853, forward strand.
CTAATCAAAAAAACATGGACATTTTGGGATCAAGTGGTGAAGAATGCAAACTATGAAGATGTCAAGAAAGAACTTAAGCAGCCATTGCTGCATTGGCAAGAGCTGGAAGAAGGTTGAACACTAAAATAAAACCCAAAAGCACTATTTATAGGAGAGTATTATGCCAATTAGATACTCAAAAAGACCAGATTAAAAATGGTATGAATAAAGGAAATTTAAGAAACCATTTTTCAAGCATCAGAATTAATGAAAACTCATTTTTTACTGATGTCTTTCTGTTATGTTTACATGGCTGTTTGTTATACTTACTTATCTCTAACTACCAAGACAACTCTGATGGCCAAGAAATTGTGCTATCTTGTAGCTATTTCAAAACTAAATGTATGATCATTAATGCAGTATTGCTATGAATTAGATTTACAGCTGAGTTCTCTCTGCTTTTCTTTCAAAAGCAGCCTCTCTCCTACACCAGTTACCGATTTATATAAATTACGGATATCTCCACATCTCTTTCACTTCACTCAGAAATCAGAGTGATGCTTACACAAATATAACAATATGTTCCTGTACATTTTATTTCATTAGGGATCTTGTTTAAAACCAATGAAGCTGCAAAGATGGCTGACGACAGAAAACAGGGAAGGAGTGAAGAAGTTTTTCAGGGGAGTATCTCTTGAACTTAACAAAAGGTAGAGAATGATGTTGAGCACTATTATTTTTCTAGTGGTGAATGTAAATGTGAACAAAACTATAAGGAATTGGAACTGATAACCCTCCCCCTCAAAAAAAACCATCCAGTCTTCCTACAATAATAAGAGCCTATCTAACCTTCAAATTTCAGTCTGGCACTGGGCAAAACCCCTTTCCTACCAAGTCTTAAAACTAAAGCAGTAGCTTCTACAAGAAGTGGATCATAAATTTCTATGCTTAAATCCAAGATTGCTTACTAGTGAAGGGCAGGGTGTTTTATGGTCATTTAACACCGTCTGGGAGTTAGAAAGTACTTGTATGTCTTTGTGACCTTGCTCAAGTCACTTACAGGGAAACTGTCAACTAAAAAAAAGTAATTCATACGCTTCTGCCTCAGAATGACTTAGCTTCTGTTATTACGATTCGTCTGGTATTAGTATGCATAAATCTCTACCATTACGACATATATGAAAAATAATGTTCTCCATTTTCCATTTTGCTAATATAGTGAACCTCAGAAGTCTTTTCCTGTGTTTTAGTATTTACACGTGTAATTTCTGCTCTAAAGTATGAGTGTGTATAAGTGTCCAGCGATGGAGGATAGTAAAATTAATAAATACCTAAAAAAATGAAAACCATTTATCTTCCATGATGCTTAAAAATTCCTGTAGGAGATTTAAGTAGAGGCATAATGATTGAGACCACATTAACATCAGTATTTCAAATTGTCCAGATTTGGATTTAACGCACACTTTTTCTATTCTGAATCTAACTGAATCTAACAAGGGGACAATTACATACTTAACTCAAAGAGGTATAATAAGACTTAATGTTAAATGATTTAACACTACAGAGAGAAAGGTAGAAAAAATACTATTCTGTTACAATCCTTACATATAGACAATAACGTTTATGTAGTCTAAAGAGAAGGACATCATCTCATTCAACAGAGTGTTGCATAGTGATTTATTTTACTTATGCAAACTGGGCAATTTTCCAATATCTAGTATTCAGTTCACACCCAGAAAGTAATGTGTCACCTCCTGTTCCTCCATGAAAAACATGGCACTACATTGCACCCTCAATTCTCAAGTGATTAGAAAAACAATTAAAAAAAAAAAAAAAAGGGGGATCTCTTGCAGGACTGTAAGTCATCACATTTCTAGGGACCTTGGCCAGTACTGGGCAAAATGGGCTCATGAGATGGATCCAAACTGGAATCTAGTATTTGAATCAACATAAAATATAATTAGAAAAGTCCTCCTCAGCACAGCCAAGGTATAATATTTTTTTTTATAATATACCTCACTGAGACTGCTCAGACTCCCTTTGGAAACATATGTTCAAAGCATGGCAATAAAAGGGTTATTCAAGAACCTTAAGCATCTGCTTTTGTGATTAGTATTTGAAATGAGATGAGTGCTTCACTTGCAAGGCACAAAATGACATGGATTATAACAGGTACTGTTAATGACAGTATATTAATGTTTAATAATGCAGAGTGATTAAGACTGGGTCTGTACTTTATTATTCTATCTTCTACATATGTCAGAATGGCTTGAATACCTTTTGGCATGATATTTAATTAAAAGTAAAAGTTAATTTTTCTCATTCACATCAGGTATAAGAATTATTACTTATGATTATGCCGGGTTTTCCACAATGACTTTCTTTCTTTAATTGACTGCTTACAGTTGGAATTAATACAATTTTATCTTAAGTTCTTTGTTTTGTCTACAAAAATGTAAAATATCATACTAATTGATTGAATATTGTTTAACATAAATGGGTGGTCTTTTTTTTTTCCCAACAGGGCTGCTAGAAAAACAACTGGACTTGCAAAAATTCACAAATGATTTAAGAACATATCACTCATACATTTTTCAATGGATGTGGGCATCAGAAAATTCCTTTAAGACCTTTCATCCTGTAAACCCTTCAAAAACATCACAGAAGATACATTTTATCTCTTTAATAAAAAAGCCAAAACATGAAACACTGCAAACAAAAAAAAACTCCTGAAAACTAAATATTTTGTCCATGAATTTCACACCCAACAAAACTGACAGTAGTAAAGCTGCAAAAGAGACTGTCTGAAAGCATTTTAGATCAATTCAGAAAATCTCCCACTAATTCCATCCTGTCAGTCTTGCTAAATATATAAAATATGAAAAGAAAGAAAACAACTAGTTTGATTTCAAGTCACTCTTTGAACTCATAAAGATTGACACAGATTGGTACATCATCCTCCTGTATCTGTGGAACTCCCTAGTAGCATAGCACTTTCAAAGAGAGTACAATTAGACACATAACCTTAAATACAAAGTTTTTCTGCAGAATGCCAACATAACTAAAGTAAGGAATTTTTTCTAGACCATCATCTAATGTTACCTGTGTTTCTCCAAACAAATTCACTACAGAACATAATTTCCTGGAGATTTACGTGCTTTTAAATTCTTGTTCTCAACTTGTGGGTTCTGTAAAATGGGAATACTATTTTCTTATATTGAACCTCACTGTGAAATTATATTAATTTGCAACCATTTCTACTGCAAAGAGAGTCATATAAAAGTCTATAAATAAAAAGCACTGTAAATCCTATTTATTCAGTGAATAATTGCCCACACTAGATTGCAACTCTGCTTCAAAAAATATGTTTGGAAGCTTAAGGGATAAAAGCCCATATGTTTATCTCCTGTATAAGAATGCAAAGAGAGGGATAAATTAGTTTAAAACATTCAAAATGGTCCAAGGACTGATTAAACTGATGTACAGTCCCCTGGTCTACACAGCTGAAGGTAATGCAGAATGAGTAGATTCAAGTAAGGGAAAAAAACCCCACGACTACAAATCCTTGCCAGGTATGTGCAAAATTTTAATCTTATGTGTATCTGTGACTTATCTCCTGCTACCTTTGAGGCTTAAGCAAGATGTCTTTCTTAGGTATTGTGACATCCTATATCTTTGAGATATAGATAGATAGATAGATAGATAGATATAGATATAGATATATAGATATAGATATAGATATAGATATAGATATAGATATAGATAGATATAGATATAGATATAGATATAGATATAGATATAGATATAGA